>NC_059354.1:49550000-49762500 GCF_019703515.2 Myxocyprinus asiaticus
GTACTGGAACCACAACATTTGTTATGTGAGTTTGAATGAAGAAGATAATAATAATTTATATATATATATATCTGTCTTTTTAGCTGTTTGATGCTTCACTATCTCCACTATGGTTGCAGACTTAAATTTAACCAAGCTGATAATGCATTTTTATATTTGTGCCACTGTGTTCTTGTGCACCTTTATGTTTACCTTATTGTTGTAATGTTAATGTACCGTTGAAACAAAGCTATTAATGTAATTTTTTTTAAAGATTTGTGAACAGAAATCGGATGAATTGAGATGGTTTATATGCTGTTTTATTGTTAATTGAGAATGACTTCTGATAATTACATGCTTTCTCTATGAAATACGCTTTCTATTTTTTTGTCTGTATATAGTTACAATAATGGAAGGTAGTAAAATATGAAACTATGACATACTCTGCAGTAATGCAAAGTAAACCCGAGTTGTTATAAATTCACAAAAACTGCAGAATACTGATATGGTCCTTTCAAACCCTTCATACACAGCTTGAAACACATTACCTACACATTGGGTTGTTGCAACCCAGCATAAAATTATCACTACCCATAAGATGGGTTAGATAATCAACCCATAGAGTTGAGTTGGTTGTACAACCCAGTATGCTAGGTCAAAATAACCCACGGTTGGGTTTGTCCATATTTGACCCAGCTGTGGGTTGCAAAACAACCCAAATTGTGTTATTTTCAACCCAACATTTTGCTGTATACAATATCCGTCCCCACTGCCTCAGGAAATATGTGTAACTTCTGTTTTTGAAAATGCTCAACTTGGGACTTTTAATCATAAATGTATCCTTTGAAACCAAAAAGGATTGTACTGCTTTTTGACATATGTGAATCTATTCCTCAAAATGTTCTACAAATATCTTTTTTTTTTTATTATTTGTTATTCTTTAGTTCTGTAGAAATCTATGCTTTAACTTAAACAGAGAGTCCAAGCGCTGGTATTGATTTTCTTTCAAGGAAGTCACTGGTTATAAATGTCAGTGTATTTTGTTTTAGGGGGAAAATGGGGTAAAATGTTGCAGAATTTGATGACTGATATAATGAAGTATAAAGGCTAGGTTTTGACTTTGAGCAGCCCTCTGACACCTCTAAAGATTCATTAGGCAATGCTGAAAATAATTAAGTGGAAAAATAATTGTGTTTATTTTTTGCAACATTCAGAAAAAGTGTCTCAAATGTAATTTTAAATGCATTTCTCTAACTAAACATACTACTGGTCAAATACTTAAGTGCATAACTCAAATAAGATTGCAAACATTGATGCAAAACAATGCCATTAGACCAGTGACCATGTTCGGTGACTTTGGTGTACTGGGAAATTAAAATAGTCAGTATTTTCCCTCCAAATTTGTTGCCTTTTGTAGTTTAAGAGCGAATAAATTTCATTTGTTTGTTTTAAATGTGTTGCAATTTTGTGGTTCTCATACAACCCCATATTACATGTTGAACTGAAGAACCTGTAATGAAACATCACAGATTTCAAGCTCTAAAGAACAATATACAGTAGCTCAAGAGTTACTTTGAATCTAAGGTTCTGCTCATGAGTCGTAGATGATTGCTTTTTAGCCTCTAACTATAGGCCTTGATCAGTGATCGGTTTTCTTTATAAATCTATATTGTGTTTAATATATCAGGAGCATATCCTGCTTTGTGCCTTAAGACTGGGGAGTTTTTGCATGATCTGACTGAAGTCTGTGGTTCACAATAACACAGAAACTCCTATAGAGAGATAAAGGGCTGGTTGCATTGTACTGAAACCAGAGAAAACTGTATCTGGGCCAGTCTGAAGGGTGCAATTTATGTGCTTCTAGAGGCACTAAATGGAATTGCAAAAAATAATGATCGTTTTCATACAAGATTCCCCAAACACTCCCCATGTCTGCCACTTGTTGGACAAACAGAAAAGTAAAAAAAGATACTGTTAAAAGGATAGTTCACCCAAAAATGTCTCTCATGTAAACCTGAAAAGACGAATTCATTCTCACAATGTATTCAGTGGACAACAGACATTAGGATACATCTTAAGGACATTTTTGTTATCAGAGCAACAGCAGAGTTCCGAAAGTAAAAATTGCATTTATTTTCTCCAAAGACAAATACTGTAGATTTGTTGCAAAAACATATAAAGCTTTTAAGACAAACATACCATGAGCTCCGAGATTGTTCAGCAATGATATTTATGCTTCTGTAGAAGCAACAAGTCATTGTGATTTCAACTTCATTTTCATAAAATCATGTTTAATTGCCAAATTCCCGGTGAGGAACTACACTATGCATGATTCAGAAGAGATCTCAAACCAATCTGAGAAATTGCAGTTGCCAAGGAAATGGAAATCAGGGCAAAAGAGCGTCCACTTCATGAAGCATTGCGAATAAAGTTCAACGAGTTAGTCTCCTTATACTCTCAAACAACGTATATAGTTGTATATGTGTCGTAAACCCAAAAAAGTTGTCCAAGACAATAAAAATGTGATAAAAAAAAAATTGGTTTAATGACTTTAAAATAAGAAGTAAAATGTGTTAAAATATTTTCCCTGCACCTTGAATACACGTGAGTATGTGAGTATATTTTAAACAAATATTATTGATTTTTTAATCACAAATATCAAGAAGCTTTCTTAGGGTCACTCAATTTGACTTGAATATAAAAAAAATAATAATAATAATTAAAAAAAAAAATAAAAAAAAATAATATATATATATATATATATATTAGTATTTTAAATCAGGTTTTTATATGTATTCGCATATTTTATATTCTGTATTTTGTCTTTATTTGTAAAGCGCATTGAGAAGCAACATTTAAAGGTGCTAAATAAAAATAAAGTTTTTTATTATTATTATTATTATTAACAGTCTTGAGGGTCTAAATGGGTCCTGTCTATTTTATGTTTTTTTTGTTACATAACAACAGAACGACTATCTGTATGTTGCTTACACCACCTGACTTTGATTGGGTGGCCAAAAGTTTTTCCAAATGTTATTTATATGTTACCGTTTCGCTTCATATCTTATTCCAACTACATACGCAACATTTTTTTTTACAGAATTTCAGCTTTCAATGAGAACTTTTTTTTTTTTTTCTGTTCCCAGGCGGTTACACCACATGACATTTTTGCCCCAGAAAAAATTTCAAAATGACTTTGAACTCAGAAATGGGAAGCATGTTTATCATAGTAGGTGTATTCAAGTAATTGTTTTGTGTGAACTGAATATTTTTAAGTTTTTTTTGAATAACTTTATAGATCCGGTAGGAATAAAAAAAAGCAAAAAGAGTCATGTAGTGTAGTAAATGTATCACGTGTAATGTCATTGATCCATCTGAATAATTCACAAAAAAGCTAAAATATATAGTAATATATTTTTGATTTAATTACGTAATTCGCACTGCTTCAAGGGATGAGTATTATTCTTGTAAATATAAGAATTACACAGGACACTGTAACTTTTCCCTAATTTCCAAATACTTTTTTGCTTCAAATCAAAGTTTGTAATGTTGTGAATCATCTCAGAGCTGGTTTGTTTGGTTTATGGCTTCAAGCGCTTTATTGAAAAATGTTTTGGCATGTCTAAAACCAGGGCTGCTGAAAAAGTGGGCATTCAGTGTTGTGCTCCATAGTTAAGACGAAACTAACATCTTACATTTACTGTACATTTACACATTTTGCTGATGCTTTAATCCATAATGACTTGTGGTGCATTCAAAGTATACTGTATCTTTGTAACAGTTGGTGTGTTCCCTGTGATACGAACATATGCCCTTGGCATCACTAGTGCCATGCTCTACCAGCAGAGCTGTAGGAACAAAAACTTTACATCTTCACCAGGTCCTTTACTGCATCAATACAAGCAGTGTTACTTGGCCTCAAATAGTTCCATTTAGTGTTCACTTAAAAACCAAACCAAACGTTGCTCTTTTTAGCTTTGCCTCGGACAGGCATGTGGTAGTGCACCTCTCTCCAAAAGCGTGCAGAAGGGTTGAGAGAGCTCCTACAGTCCTCTGAATTCCTGTCCCAGAGCATCCACCTCTTTCTCCTTTTCCAGGCCTGCAAAGCTCCCTGCTTTTCTCGAATGAGGCGCACGGACTCCGGGAGCTGTGAGGCATCTCGAATTTCCTCAATCTCTAGGAGCACAATGCCAATTGTTTTCTCCAACAGGGCGCGGTGCAGACCAGTCTGTTGCTCCGCCCACTCCAGAGCTTCCGGGCTGCAGAGTGAAGATGCAGTATAGAGCAGAAGCAATCTGCGACACCGGCTCAAAGCGTCTTGCACGACATCCACCACAGCTGAAGAGATGGAAACATGGAAAATTAGTGAGGCAGAGTGAAAAGTTTATTTCTACAGTATTTTTAAAAAAAACAGAAACTGACCAAGGATCTTTAACGATAAAATACAGATAAAATAACTAAGACAATTATTAAATGGGTAAAAAATAGCTATGAATATTACTAAATACAGGTAAAAGGACTAAGAGTACTTTTAAATACAGGTAAAATAAATAATCTGTATTTAATAGGATTCTTAGTTATTTTACCTGTATTTAATAGTACTCTTAGTTATTTTACCTTTATTTAGTAGTATTCTTGGTTATTTTACATGTATTTATAAGTATTCTTAGTTATTTTAACTGTATTTAGTAATATTCTTAGCAATTGTTTTTTACCTGTAATAATTGTCTTATTTATTGTACCTGTACTTAATAGTATTCTTGGTTATTTTACCTGTATTTAATAGTACTCTTGGTTCTGTTAACTCTATTTAAAAGTATTCTTACTTATTTTACCTGTATTTAATAATTTTTCTAGTTATTTTACCTGTATTTAATATTATTAATAATAATATTAAATACAGGTAAAATAACTAAGAATACTATTAAATACAGGTAAAATTTCTACGAAGATTATTAAATACAGGTAAAAAAAATAGTTAAGAATAATATTAAATACAGGTAAATGACTGAGAGTACTATCAAATACAGGTAAAATAACTAAGAATCCTATTAAACACAGGTAAAATAACTAAAATCCTATTAAATACAGGTAAAAATACTAAGAATACTATTAAATACATAAAATAACTAAGAATCCTATTAAATACAGGAAAAATAACTAAGAATCCTAATACAGGTAAAATTACAAAGAATCCTATTAAATACAGGTAAAATATCTAAGAATACTATTAAATACAGGTAAAATAACTAAAATCCTATTAAATAAAGGTAAAATGACTAAGAATACTATTAAATACAGGTAAAATAACTAAGAATCCTATTAAATACAGATAAAATAACTAAGAATCCTATTAAATACAGGTAAAATTACTAAGAATAATATTAAATACAGGTAAATTAACTAAGAATACTATTAATTACAGATAAAATAACTAAGAATCCTATTAATTACAGATAAAATAACTAAGAATCCTATTAAATACAGGTAAAATAACTAAGAATCCTATTAAATACAGGTAAAATAACTAAGAATCCTATTAAATACAGGTAAAATGACTAAGAATCCTATTAAATACAGGTAAAATTACTAAGAATAATATTAAATACAGGTAAAATGACTAAGAATCCTATTAATTACAGATAAAATAACTAAGAATACTATTAAATACAGGTAAAATAACTAAGAATCCTATTAAATACAGGTAAAATAACTAATAATCCTAATACAGGTAGATTAACTAAGAATCCTATTAAATACAGATAAAATAACTAAGAATCCTATTAAATACAGGTAAAAGTACTAAGAATCCTATTAAATACAGGTAAAATAACTAAGAATCCTATTAAATACAGGTAAAATTACTAAGAATACTATTAAATACAGATAAAATAACTAAGGATCCTATTAAATACAGGTAAAATAACCAAGAACACTATTAAATACAGGTAAAATTACTAAGAATACTATTAAATACAGATAAAATAACTAAGAATCCTATTAAATACAGATAAAATAACTAAGCATCCTATTAAATACAGGTAAAATAACTAAGAATCCTATTAAATACAGGTAAAATAACTAAGCATCCTATTAAATACAGGTAAAATAACTAAGAATCCTATTAAATACAGGTAAAATAACCAAGAATACTATTAAATACAGGTAAAATAACTAAGAATCCTATTAAATACAGGTAAAAGTACTAAGCATCCTATTAAATACAGGTAAAATAACTAAGAATCCTATTAAATACAGGTAAAAGTACTAAGAATCCTATTAAATACAGGTAAAATTACTAAGAATACTATTAAATACATGTAAAATAACTAAGAATCCTATTAAATACAGGTAAAATTACTAAGAATACTTTTAAATACAGGTAAAATAACTAAGAATCCTATTAAATACAGGTAAAATTACTAAGAATACTATTAAATACAGGTAAAATTACTAAGAATCCTATTAAATACAGGTAAAATAACTAAGAATCATATTAAATACAGGTAAAATTACTAAGAATACTATTAAATACAGGTAAAATAACTAAGAATCCTATTAAATACAGATAAAATAACTAAGAATCCTATTAAATACAGGTAAAATTACTAAGAATACTATTAAATACAGGTAAAATAATTAAGAATCCTATTAAATACAGATAAAATAACTAAGAATCCTATTAAATACAGGTAAAATTACTAAGAATACTATTAAATACAGGTAAAATAATTAAGAATCCTATTAAATACAGATAAAATAACTAAGAATCCTATTAAATACAGGTAAAATAACTAAGAATCCTATTAAATACAGGTAAAATAATTAAGAATCCTATTAAATACAGGTAAAATTACTAAGAATCCTATTAAATACAGGTAAAATAATTAAGAATCCTATTAAATACAGGTAAAATAATTAAGAATCCTATTAAATACAGATAAAATAACTAAGAATCCTATTAAATACAGGTAAAATTACTAAGAATACTATTAAATACAGGTAAAATAATTAAGAATCCTATTAAATACAGGTAAAATTACTAAGAATCCTATTAAATACAGATAAAATAACTAAGAATCCTATTAAATACAGGTAAAATTACTAAGAATACTATTAAATACAGGTAAAATAATTAAGAATCCTATTAAATACAGATAAAATAACTAAGAATCCTATTAAATACAGATAAAATAACTAAGAATCCTATTAAATACAGGTAAAATAATTAAGAATCCTATTAATTACAGATAAAATAACTAAGAATCCTATTAAATACAGGTAAAATGACTAAGAATCCTATTAAATACAGGTAAAATTACTAAGAATACTATTAAATACAGGTAAAATAATTAAGAATCCTATTAAATACAGGTAAAATTACTAAGAATCCTATTAAATACAGATAAAATAACTAAGAATCCTATTAAATACAGGTAAAATTACTAAGAATCCTATTAAATACAGGTAAAATAATTAAGAATCCTATTAAATACAGGTAAAATTACTAAGAATACTATTAAATACAGGTAAAAGTACTAAGCATCCTATTAAATACAGGTAAAATAACTAAGAATCCTATTAAATACAGGTAAAAGTACTAAGAATCCTATTAAATACAGGTAAAATTACTAAGAATACTATTAAATACATGTAAAATAACTAAGAATCCTATTAAATACAGGTAAAATTACTAAGAATACTATTAAATACAGGTAAAATAATTAAGAATCCTATTAAATACAGATAAAATAACTAAGAATCCTATTAAATACAGATAAAATAACTAAGAATCCTATTAAATACAGATAAAATAACTAAGAATCCTATTAAATACAGGTAAAATTACTAAGAATAATATTAAATACAGGTAAATTAACTAAGAATACTATTAATTACAGATAAAATAACTAAGAATCATATTAAATACAGGTAAAATTACTAAGAATCCTATTAAATACAGGTAAAATAACTAAGAATCCTATTAAATACAGGTAAAATTACTAAGAATACTATTAAATACAGGTAAAATAACTAAGAATCCTATTAAATACAGGTAAAATAACTAAGAATCCTATTAAATACAGGTAAAATCACTAAGGATACTATTAAATACAGGTAAAATGTCTACGAAGATTATTAAATACATGTACAAAAATAGTTATGAATAATATTAAATACAGGTAAAATTACTAAGAATCCTATTAAATACAGGTAAAATAATTAAGAATCCTATTAAATACAGGTAAAATTACTAAGAATCATATTAAATACAGGTAAAATAATTAAGAATCATATTAAATACAGGTAAAATAATTAAGAATCCTATTAAATACAGGTAAAATAACTAAGAATCCTATTAAATACAGATAAAATAACTAAGAATCCTATTAAATACAGGTAAAATTACTAAGGATACTATTAAATACATGTAAAAAAAATAGTTATGAATAATATTAAATACAGGTAAAATTACTAAGAATCCTATTAAATACAGGTAAAATAATTAAGAATCCTATTAAATACAGGTAAAATTACTAAGAATCCTATTAAATACAGGTAAAATAATTAAGAATCCTATTAAATACAGGTAAAATTACTAAGAATCCTATTAAATACAGGTAAAATAATTAAGAATCCTATTAAATACAGGTAAAATTACTAAGAATCCTATTAAATACAGATAAAATAACTAAGAATCCTATTAAATACAGGTAAAATTACTAAGAATCCTATTAAATACAGGTAAAATAACTAAGAATCCTATTAAATACAGATAAAATAACTAAGAATCCTATTAAATACAGGTAAAATAACTACGAATCCTATTAAATACAGGTAAAATAACTAAGAATCCTATTAAATACAGGTAAAATAACTACGAATCCTATTAAATACAGGTAAAATAACTAAGAATCCTATTAAATACAGATAAAATAACTAAGAATCCTATTAAATACAGATAAAATAACTAAGAATCCTATTAAATACAGATAAAATCACTAAGAATACTATTAAATACAGGTAAAATAACTACGAATCCTATTAAATACAGGTAAAATAACTACGAAGATTATTAAATACAGATAACTAGGGAATTATTAAATACAGGTAACATAATTAAGAATATTATAAATACAAGTAAAATAACAAAGAATCCTATTAAATACAGGTAAAATATCTAAGAATATTATTAAACACAGGTAAAATATCTAAGAATAGTATTATATACATGTAAAATAACTAAAAATACTAAGAACCAGGTAAAATAACTAGAAATACTATTAAAAACAGGTACAATTACTACACATATTCTATAACTAGGGCCCTGGCAACTCTAATCCATTCTGGTTTGAAAACTCCCATTTCAGTTTCCTAATGTCATTGTTTTCCAAAGTATGTAGTACTAGAGAGCGTTTTCGAAAGTCTCTGTTTTCAGTGGAGGAAAACGCCATCCTAGTGTGGATGAGAGGTGTACACCTAGCAAAATCAACGAGTTTTCAAACAAAAATGGATAAGTGTGGACATGACCTAAAAATATTGACTCCATTCCAAAGCCTAGTGAGCTGCCTACATAGGCAACATTTTAAGCTATCATAGGAACTCTCCTGATTTGAAGCCTGTCCCAAAAGTTAAGAAGCACAATTATGATTCCTTCTAAGATCCCTTATTTTTGGTCAAATGCCAATGCATCATCGCATGTATTGGCAGAGAATGGAATGCAACCCCAACCCCAAAAAGTATAGTTTAAATTGTTTAAATCTAGTTAAATAGGGTCAGCTTTACCCAATATTTGTGTGTGCCTTGTATTTTTATACTTATTAGAGTAACGTCAAAATGTCAAACTTCGAAATCAAATATCGATTGTGAGTCGAGTCTCCCGTGTGCTTAAAATAAGGAGTGCTTTTTGTGTGGCGTTCCGAAGTATGGCATTCCAAATCCAAGTTTCGGTAATGCATGGGGTTGCTTTTCAGTTACGATGTTGCCTTAGAAGGCACCTGCCTATGTTGGCAGTAGACAGCAAGGAAGCTCACTACATTTATGAAAAGAATCATATTTACCAAAGACTTACTGTATTGTGTAAGTAATTGATAAAGAGTTAACACAGAATAATATGGGGCACTGCTGAAATGACAGAAACGAAAGAGTAAGCTCAGGGTAAGGCTTTTGTGAGAGCCACTTTACCTTCTCCAGGTAGACTGTCCCGGCCAAGGATGAAAAGTTTGTAACCATATTGGCCCTCCAAGACTTGGGGCAAAGTGCTCATAGCAAAAATCTCAGCCATTTCACTGGAGCCTTCCAGGACTCTCGGATAAGCAACGTATGCATCATACTGCTTACCATCACCATCTAAAGGAAACAACCAAACCAAACAGCCAGATTCTGCTTAGATTCTGCTTGTGAAACAGCATGAAGCATGCAAGTTAGATCACATTTAGGGAAAAGAATCATGAGGAATTTAACGATTCTGGTGCCAATTCCAGTTTCACTCAATTCTTGTTGCTTTCGTTACCATCAGAGATATTTTCTCAAATGAGATCATTTTACAATTGTCAATGTCAAAAACATTAATAACAATTTAGAAATTAATTGTATATATTTCTTAGGGGGCAAAAACAGTTCGCATCTAGCAAGTTGCTGTCTTTGTTATCATTCTTAAATAGCACCTATTATGGTTTTTCAAATATTACCTTTCATGTAGTGTGTTATATAGCTGTTTGTGAATGTAAAAAAAGTCCATGACAAATGGAGTTATTGACTCCCAAAAGAAAGAACCGATTCTGAACACCTGAAACGAGTCGTTAGTAATTCCAGACTTACTTCCTGTAATAACCTACGTAATTTGATAACAAAAAACCTGCCTCTGGTCTTCACTGGCTGCTCGCGAACAGCTTTGACCCACCCTCAAACACTACACTAAGCGGTAGACCAATCACAACAGACTGGAACATCTGACCAATCAGAGCAGAGTAGGCTCTCTGAAAGGAGGAGTTTAGAATGAATCCTTTAGAACGGATCATTGAACGAGTCGTTTTTGACACTGGGAAATAAAGGTAACGCTGCAGTTTAAATTATGAGCAAATTAAAGTGTTTTTTGACCTTGGATGCAAGTAAATCTATTGTATGAGACCTTTAAAACAAAATTAGGCACGTTTAAAAACCATAATAGGTGCTCTTTAAAGGAATATTCTGGGTTCAATACAAATTAAGCTCAATCGACAGCATTTGTGTCATAATGTTGATTACCACAAAAAGTAATTTTGACTCGTCCCTCCTTTTGTTTAAAAAAAGCACAAATCTGTGTTCCAGTGAGACACTTACAATGGAAGTCAATGGGGACAATCTGTAAATGTTAAAATACTCACTGTTTCAAAAGTATAGATTTTAAAAACCTTTAAAACCTCAAAAATTGGCTCCATTCACTTCCATTATAAGTGCCTCACTGTAACATACATTTTTGCCTTATTTAAAGAAAAAGTGTGATGAGTCGAACATATTTTTTCAACGTTATGCCACAAATGCTGTCGACTGAGCTCAACTTATATTGAACCTGAAATATTCCTGTAAACCCATACTTTAGGATTAACAGTGATTTGGGATTTTAGGAGAAACAATCAGTACGTTCACATGCACTTTAAAAGTTCGATTTCACTCGGACAAAAATGCTCAATTTGTCTTTTAAAATGTCAATTTTGTCCAGCATGTAAACATGTTAATCAGACCACATCTTTTTGTGCATGCATGCTCCGAAAGACTGATGCGCAATGTGTATTTACCCTTGCATTTATGTCATCTGACCTTTAAATATCCGAATACACATTATGTCGTGTATACTCGGACAGACAGATGAAGACTGTAGCTCGATTATACTGTAACTACACATGTAAACGAACTGATTTATGTGCTCCAAAGTTGATTGTGGATTCGCATGCCCAGCCGACAGACAATAAAACGTGCTGATCGTCATGACAACATCTCTGATGCATATATTGCATGTTTTATCCCTGTTACAGAATGCAGATGATCCAGAACCATGAACGGAACCGAACATCACTAAAATCACTCTTTGTATATAAAAAAATAAATATATGTAACAGGTTCTAGATTACCAAACCTATTCATACATTTAAATCAATAACATATTGAAACAATGTAGCAATGTTAACAATGCAGTGGTTGCAGCAGAAGGTGCCAGTTCTAGTTGCAGTTTAATGTAGGTCATTTCCAAGTAAATGTGCTATATTGTAAAATACATTTCCTGTTTACATGACTACCTGTGGTTTTGTAGAAGAATGGAAACATCTTCCTGACCCACAAAATCAGCTCCACCTTGAATGATCGCCACAGAAGAGCTCCAATAATGAACAGCAGAGCCAGCGAGCCCAAGACAAGACCGAGAGGCAACAAAAAGTTTGGATCTGTTGATGCAGTGAGAGGAGAAAATGTTTGTGTTTCATGTAAAGTGTCAAATTAATTACCGTGTTTAATAACAAATTAAATAAAGCAATAAGGCCATGTGTTACAATGATTTTACTACAGGTAAGAGGTGTTTTAACTGAAGTTGTGAATGGTGTTTCAGATTGGCTTTAAATGGCTAATATACCTGCCGGGAAGAGTGTGAATTGGCCAGTGAGTGTTCCTCGTGAGCTGAATGCCATACAGATGAAAGTCTGATTGAAATCATCCTCCGATACCTCAGACACCCAGAGACTGCGAATCAGCCAAATACCATCATCCTCTAGAATTTCACTTTAAAAGGAAAAGACACATTAACACTTTCACAGAGCAGTCATAATGACGCTTTACTGTTTGAAAACTAAATTAATATTGGATCATATTTAGATTTGTTTGAAATTATGAATGGCAATGAGTCATCTACTGTATGGCTGGGCTGTATATCTAAACACAAATCTCGAAATATTTCAGCCTTTAGTTCTTGACATTTATGCATTTGCTTTCAAACAGCTTAAATGGGTCATTTTTTTAATTTCTAATTTTCTTTTTAAGTCAGAGGAATAATCATTTGAACCAAACATCAAGTGTTACCGAATTCGAACAGTTTAATGCAATAAATAAAATACAGCAAAAATCTAGTTAATAATAATCAAGGCTTTGAACACAAGGAAGAATTATATTTTAAAGGAATATTCCAGGTTCAACACAAGTTAAGCTCAATCTACAGCATAATGCTGATTTCCACAAAATTTTAAAAAATGCAAAAATCTGGTTTACAGTGAGGCACTTACAATGGAAGTCAATGGGGTCAATCTGTAAATGTTAAAATACTAAATTTTTCAAAAGTATAGACATAAAACATAAACAATATTTGTTTATGTGATAAAATCACTTACTAACTGCATCTGTGTAAAGTTGCTATGACGACGTAGTGCCGTAAACACTAAAACCCTAAAATGTTGATTTAAACAACTTTACAGCTCAAATACCAGAAGAATTAATGTAAGTGCTTTTATAAAATTATAAGCTTCACATTTCTGCCTTTAAACCCTCCAAAAATTGTCCCCATTGACTTCCATTGTAAGTGCCTCACTGTAACCTCAAAAAAAATTTTTTTTTTTGTGGTAATCAACATTAAGCCACAAATTCTGTAGATTTAACTAAACTTTTATTGAACCTGGAATATTCCTTTAAAGCCTGAAATCATTTAGTTTACATGCAACAACATACACTAATAAATACAAATATTTCTGTACATATCTTTTGCTTAAATATTTTAATTTTAGAAAAATGCCAGTAGGATACTTCATTAAACATTTCTGAGTGATGAATTATTTAATAATTAATTGATTCAATTAAATGAATTAATGGCATTTTTATTATTATTTTTTTTCCCCTTTTTCTCCCAATTTGGAATGCCCAATTCCCAATGCACTCTAAGTCCTCGTGGTCGCATAGTGATTTGCCTCAATCCGGGTGGCGGAGGACGAATCCCAGTTACCTCCGTGTCTGAGATCGTCAACCCGCACATCTTATCACGTGGCTTGTTGAGCGCGTTGCCACGGAGACATAGTGCGTGTGGAGGCTTCACGCCATCCACCGCAGCATCCACGCTCAACTCACCACGCACCCCACCGAGAACGAACCACATTATAGTGACCACGAGGAGGTTACCCCATGCGACTCTACCCTCCCTAGCAACCGGGCCAATTTGGTTGCTTAGGAGACCTGGCTGGAGTCACTCAGCACACCCTGAGATTTGAACTAGCGAGCTAGCGAACTCCAGGGTTGGTAGCCAGCGTATTTTACCACTGAGCTACCCAACGCTATCAAAATATTGGTCCTATGCTCTCATATTCGCAAGTCATGAGACAAGGACGGATTGCAAAACGAATCAAAAGACATGCTCTTTAAAAAGACAATAAAAAGCGTATTAATACAATTGTAGTACTCATGTTGTGGAATTTTGGATTGTGAGCAAAACCATCACAAATATATTGTAAATATTCGCTATATCACCTGACAGCCGTGCAAATATTTCAATGTAAACAGTGCAGCAAAACCATACTGCTGAATGTTATATACCATCATACTACCCAGCCCTAAACTATAAGGTTTAAAACAACAACAAAAATTGAATTTTTATGTAGTTAGGCAAAATTCACCAAGATTGGGGACACCAAGACTGACTAAGGAGTACATCTCTCTTTGTCTTAGTATAAAAGTGCTTTGTATCAGGGACTAAAAACGGTTCAAGGAACGAAAAACGAAAACGAACAAAATTTTTTGCAAAGGCCCTTTCAATTGTTCTGGAGTGAGAACATTATTATTATTATTATTTTATTGATTTTTATCCCCAATTTGGAATGCCCAATTCCCAATGCGCTCTAAGTCCTCGTGGTGGCGTAGTGACTCTCCTCAATCCGGGTGGCGGAGGACGAATCTCAGTTGCCTCCGTGGCTGAGACCGTCAATCTGTGCATCTTATCACGTGGCTTGTTGAGCGCGTTACCGCAGAGACCTAGCGCATGTGGAAGCTTCACAAAATTCTCCGCAGCATCCACGCACAACTCACCACGCGCCCCGCCGAGAGCGAGAACCACATTATAGCGACCACGACGAGGTTACCCCGTGTGACTCTACCCTCCCTAGCAACCGGGCCAATTTGGTTGCTTTGGAGACCTGGCTGGAGTCACTCAGCACTCCCTGAGATTCAAACTCGTGACTCCAGGGGTGGTAGTCAGCATCAATACTCGCTGAGCTACCCAGGTCCCCGAGAATGTTATTTTTAAATGCTGGTGACCGGTTAATAACTGGTTAATTTCATTCCGAAAATGTTTTAATGAAACCAAAGACTAAATGGTTCATCACAGAAATGTTTTGGAAATGACACCACTTCCTGTTGGCCAAAAATGGGGCTTCTCTTTCTTTACTAGAACATTTATAATCATGCACTTTTATTCTGAAGGAAACTTCTGCATCACACGTCTTTGCCTTAACGCACGTTGTGGATGAAGCCTTCCGTGACACGCTGAAGACCTGAACTATATAAAATTACAAAATATACATGCACAATTAATCCAGATACAAGGAAAATTATTGAGGTAAAAAGTACATTTCTCAGTTGTTTCCGAGTCTTCAACGAATAATTTTTTTTATATGATGCATTAATACATATTGATGCTGCCGGGTTCTGACTGAGAAGATGAACTGCAATTAAAAAAATAATTAAAATAAAATAATGAAACAATTATTAAATAATTAAAATAACTTGGCCTGCATAATATGACGTTTAATCCAAACATGCCCGCACAGTGTGTGAGTGTATGCAGGAAAGAGAGAGATTTAGGCTATTCATTGATTTTAGATGGCCAGATGTATATTTGAATTATTTTTAATATTTTGGGGATATATTTAATATTAAAAATACATTTATTGAAAAGACCTTATTGAGAATTCCCCCACATGGTAAAAAATTGTTTATTTTCTTTTGGTTAAGGCAAGTTCTTTATTTTGACCTTGTTTCTTTTGCCAGATCTGACAGCAGCTGGTATATCACCCACACTTAGCACAGAGTACAGTACGCACATGATAAGCTGCTGATGAATGCGATCTGCCGTGTTTTTGGAGATGAATTCCTCTGCAGAGCCATTGGAAACTTTCCAGATCACTTCAACCATATGAATGCCATTACCCGCCACAAACACACGACAGTGCTTCATGAACGGCGAACCTTTCAGATATTTACAAACACAGACACGGTGAGACTCTTGTAGTGATATGAAAAGATTAAGACAGACAGGGTAACAGTGTTGCTGTTACAGTGTAATTACCCATGTAATTACAGAGTACTAAATCATTTAATAACATGAAACAGCATGTACTTAATATGTAATTAAGTTACGGGACAGCAAGTACTTACACATTGTAATTACCAGTATGTGTGTTATAGACAAGAATTATTACATGTGTGTAACAGGCCAGCCTTGTTACATACTGTACATATTTGTGTGATAAGATCTTGTTATATACATGGAACAGGCAATCTTGTAACAAAACACTGGTGTTTGGGCAGGCTTTTCATGGTCAAATACTATCACATCTGTATAAAAATTAAAATGATTACCTTTTCTTCATGTGATTTCAAGCAGCATGGGTCTATTGTGTATGGGCATAAGTCAGGTTGTCAAAATTGGTTTTACTGTTCAACTGTTGCATTTTGTTTCAAGTAGAAGTTTGTTAATAATTATGAAGCTATTTGATGTATTCAGCTGTGTACTAGTGAGTTAATTTTAACCTAAGCACAGCTTGTTAAGGTATATAGTTTCACACTTAAGTACAGTCTAGATACACTTTATTTGACAGTGATTAATACTATGTAATATTGCGTATATGTAATTATAATGCTATTACATGTAACAACATTTATCTGTTCCACATTTGTAACAAGAGCTAGGTATGTAACAAGACTGTTACACACATGTAATAATTATTGTCTATTACACATACATAATCACAATGTGTAAGTACATGCTGTTCCATAATGAATTACATATTAAGTACATGTTGTTTCAGGCTACTTCATTATTTAGATCTCTGTACTTGGGTAATTATATGTAACAAGGACACTGTAAAATAAAGTGTTACCGACTGACATTTTGAATGATAACAAATTAACAAACATTCAAGGCTGATTAATTCCATTTTAAAGCTACATTTTCCTGTGCAATAATATTAATATTGAATGACGATAAAAAGTATATATATATTTGAATGAAATGTCCAACTCACCACGGTCCACTTTGATGACCTCATTAATCGGCTCAACCATTTCAGGTTTCTTTAAATATTCATCTGTAACAATCAAGCAAGCATATTCAAATCACTCCGTTTTCAATTGCTCTTCATGCTAAACTGATTTTGAGAAAAATGCATTTTAGATATTGTCACAACATGATGTCATAATTAGAATTAATAAAATTAGGCAATTTTTTTTTTTTTGCTGCTGTGCTTTCAAGACTTGTATGTAAATGTCCTCTTCACATGTGAAATGAGTAACAGTGCTTTGTTGCGCTCACACACGAGCTGCGGGTTTGCTGTCGGGTTCAATGTATTTTTTAAATGATGCACTCTTCAAAAAAAAAAAAAAAAAAGCCCTTGTGTAAATCTGCATTACATTTAGACACGACTGTTTAAAAAAAAAATACAAAAATCTTCAGCCGTTCAACATTGGGACTATTCAGAAGGATATTTTATGAGTATATTTCATATTCAGACAAACTCATATTTTTTCCCATATGACCCCTTTATAATAATGTCATTAAATAAATCATCACCTATTACTTCACAATTGATATTTTCAGCCATTTCACCGACGACTCCAGCTAAAGTAAAGTTCATTTTGCAGGTGTAAAAGCCAGCATCCTCGAAGAGAATGTCACGTATGATCAGTATATCGTTCTTCGGCACAAACTTCTGATCTTCTTGAAGCTTCTCGCAGTTCTGAGAATTAGAAGACAAAGCAGAGGCCACAGGAGAGATAAAAGAGTTTGTTACTCATTCATCTCAACATCAACAGACAAATTAAGGCAAACTTTATTCATTCTAAAATGATATTTTTAATATGGCTAGTCGATTAAAAAAAGAATAGATTCTTAGATTCAGAGGTTGTGGTAATCGAAAGTCGACTAGCAATTATTAAAAATGTGAGGTATACTTTATATTGCACTTTTTAATGTAATTCTTGAATTCTCTGTGAATAGACCAGCAATATTTGATATATTGCCCAGTCCTAGTATGGAGATATACATATTGCATTTTTACAGTGTTTATGAAGCAGCACTGTATTGATATCAATACAGTGCTGCTTCATAAACACTGTAAAAATGCAATATGTATATCTCCATACTAGGACTGGGCAATATATCAAATATTGCTGGTTAGGATTTGTTCTACACCACTAATTACTAGGGATGCTCCGATCGATCAGCCACCGATCGGTATCGGCCAATATTCACGTCCTATGACTCGATCGGTGATCGGTAATTTGGCCGATCGCATAAACCAAACGCTCATGTCGCAAAAGGCGCGCGGCTCCTTTAAGACTTGAGCAGCACTGTCATGGCATCACAGAGTGTGGGGAATATGGTCATAGTGTTGTAAGACAACAAACATGATTCAGCAGTTAAGAGCGATGCAGTGGGAGACATGGCGAATATGAAAAGTTTGTGTACTGTACTGTTAATGTGGCGAAACGGTTCTTATTATCGTTCATGGCGGCAGCTTCTCAGTCTCCGCCGGTCATTGGCATCTAATTAATAACGAGAGTTACAAGATGTAACTCGAACATCTTTATTAAAAATCTCCCCATTAACAACAGTAGCACCCGTAGAGTCCAGAAACATGCGCTCTTTCACCACTTTCCTTTCATCTCTTGCCCTCATGAGAGAGCGCCTGTTCACCTCATTAAAGTTCAAGCAGCAACAAGTGAAAAATGAACTATTAATACAATCATCCAAGGATTTTATCAATATAAATAATTCTTTATACAATATTAAGATACCATAATATAATATACTGTCTTAAATATAATGCAAAAATAAAACAGAAATAAAATAAGGAATAATAATAATTATATGAAATAATGACAATGAATCAATAACCAAAAATGTCACATTAAGTTATATACATTGTATCCTCTTTTCTCCCCAAGTTGGAATGCCCAATTCCCACTACTTAGTAGGTCCTCATGGTGGCGCGGTTACTCATCACAATCCGGGTGGCGGAGGACAAGTCTCAGTTGCCTTCGCTTCTGAGACCGTCAATCCATGCATCTTATCACGTGGCTCGTTGTGCATGACACCGCGGAGACTCACAGCATGTGGAGGCTCATGCTACTCTCCACGATCCACGCACAACTTACCACGCGCCCCATTGAGAGCGAGAACCACTAATCACGACCATGAGGAGGTTACCCCATGTGACTCTACCCTCCCTAGCAACCGGGCCAATTTGGTTCCTTAGGAGACCTGGCTGGAGTCACTCAGCGCACCCTGGATTCGAACTCGCGAAGAGGACATTTCACTGTATAGTGTCAGTGTGCAGAAAGCTTACATATAGCCAGTTATGACAGAGATCCTTATAAAAGGTGAAATGATCGGTAACAGCCGATCAGGTGACAAGAAAATTGTGATCGGTATCGGATGTAAAAATCCTGATCAGAGCATCCCTACTAAGTACCTCTAAGCATCTACTATTAAACTTTTGCAATAAATTCACCCTGAAGTCACAAGCCATGTACAGACTCCTTTCAAACATTGTTCTGTAGATAATTTCAGTCTTGTGCAATATTGGGATGTCCCGATACCATTTTTTTGAGAACGAGAAGGAGTAATACCTTTTTTTTTTTTTATTTTTTTTATTCCATATCAACAGTTTATTTAATTTTTCAAAATGGTGTTTAATTAAATAAATTAAACCTTTAATCAAATGAAAATAGAACTATTAATTTTCAACATAATATTGTATTATTTTATCAAATGATGTGCTTTTATACAGAACCTCACAGCATAATCCAAAATACAACATTGGCTAAAGAGCTGAGATATTCTTCTAAAAATCTTAATTTGTGTTTTGTAGAAGAAAGAAAGTCATACACATCTGGGATGGCATGAGGGTGAGTAAATAATGAGAGAATTTTCATTTTTTTGGGTGAACTATCCCTTTAAGACTGGACTAATGGGCTGTTCACACAGAATGCGTCCTTGCATACATTTATTTTTTATTTTTTTTTAAATGGACGCAGCATCATGAACGCGATGCTGAAAAAACAGCAAGATGTGGCGCCATGGTCAAAGACTATCTAGCACGTTCACATAGAAAAACAATTGAAAAACAGTGCAGACAGATGCAAAATTGTGCTCTAAGTGAACGCCCCAAAACAGTACATAATAGTATGTAATTAAGACATTAGGAATCCAACAGTGTGGTCTCAATTTTTCACAGAAGATCAGCAAAGCATTACATTTTTCATACAAATGAAAAGCTTTATTCTTTTAATCAGTATATTTGTCATTTTAAAAACACAGAATGCAGTTTTTCTCATCCTTTTGTTTGCTTAGATTGAGTGCGAGTGGGTGTTTAGTGGCAGCAGACTGTTTAAAGGTCACCATCTACCACACCTGCTAAACACTTAACCACTGTTCAACAGATTTACTCAGCACACCATCTGGGAAACTCCATTATCAGCCTTTCCTGATATTTCCATTCATTTAATCTCTTTGGTCAACAGACTTTCTCACGAAAAACATGTTCAGGTCACATTACATAAAAAAAAATAAATAAATATATATATATATTTATTTGCATAAGGAGAATTAAACATAATTTTTTTTTTCTCCCCAATTTGGAATGCCCAATTCCCAATGCGCTCTAAGTCCTCGTGGTGGCGTAGTGACTCGCCTCAATCCGGATGGCGGAGGATGAATCTCAGTTGCCTCCGCGTCTGAGACCATCAATCCGCGCATCTTATCACGTGGCTTGTTGAGCGCGTTACCGTGGAGACGTAGCGAGTGTGGAGGCTTCACGCTATTCTCTGCGGCATCCACGCACAACTCACCACGCACCCCATCGAGAGCGACAACCACATTATAGCGACCACGAGGAGGTTACCCCATGTGACTCTACTCTCCCTAGCAACCGGGCCAATTTGGTTGCTTAGGAGACCTGGCTGGAGTCATTCCGCACACCCTGGATTTGAACTCGCGACTCCAGGTGTGGTAGTCCACGTCAATACTCGCTGTGCTACCCAGACCCCTCCCACTGACATACATTGATTGAATGGGTCACACTTTATTTTACAGTGTTCATGTTACTGTGTATATACATAGATTAAAACTAATGAACTACATATAATTACTCTGTAATTACTGAGCTGCTTGTATTTACATACTGTTATTGTTATTACTATAGTAACATGTAATATGTGTAACATGGACACTGTAAAATAAGGTGTTACCATAGAATGTACAGCATTCAAAATCTAACCGATGACGTAATTGTAATGTTTGCATACTGAATTGCGATTGGTCTTCTTTCTTACATCTATAGTCTCCTTTCCACTGCAAAGACGATGACATGTCAATGGATTCTCGTGTGCAGCCGAAAGAAAACAAGAGGCGTCCTGAGTGTCATGCCAATTTAAATTACACAGACCAAAGACTGAACCCTAAACTATTCTTTTGCTGCCTTGCATGTGATTTCAGGAAATGCAAAGCTAATTTACCTTGTACCACTGGAAGGAAAAACTATCCACTCTTCTGGAATAGCTCCTCAAAGGGCAGGCGAGAAGTTCAGTCAACCCAGCACTGACTTTTTGTATGCTTGCCTGTGATATTTTACAGAGTTCTGATGTTATTTCTTCAACGACCAACACTGTCGCCTGTTTGTAGCACTCACTTGGAGTTCTGTTGAAATATGACAAAAGAAACAGACAAGAAAAATGTAACTGATGATGCTGCAAGTGCAAAAGTGGGGAAAACGTCTCCATGATATCCATCAGGTAGTTGCAACATTTTATACGTGCTGATATAGAGCGCAACAGCGCACGCCCACTTTTTCAGCCGTCTTCTGGAAGCATTTTTCCGATTTATTTTTTCCATATGGACTTCATAAACTCCTTCATAAAAGAGTTGTGAGCCATGAACCAAACCAATCAGCTCCGAGGATAATCACAACATTACAAACTTTGATTTGAAGCACAAAAAGTATTTGAAAATGGACACATTTTTAGAGTTCCTTTGCACGATTTGTTTGCTGCAATCCTTTGATTGGTGGATTTCCCCCTCAGGTTCATGGGTAGTGTAGTTTTGCAGCAGGATTTTTTTTTTTTCCATTTTTTTGTGGACTGATGGATTCAATGAAAGCATATACCATCGATTAGCAACCTCAGAGCTCATGGAAGGTCTATATTTAAAGGTAAATACAAATTAATGGGATGTTTACTCCCGCAACCAGACTGTTGCACTCTATTCCAAAAAAAACCCAAATTATTTTATTATTTTTGGTCCAGTGAATATTCTGGAGGCGTGCAGTAATATTCAGCAACTTTCCTGTTTCAAACACTTGAGCACAGAACACAATCAGATAGATCACACACACACTGTAGTAAGGAGATGACTAATGCTGCCCTCTGCTGATCGTTTGTGTACCTGCTCATTTGTGATTATCTACTACACTAGGGCTACAGATTTATCTAAATGTAAATTTGAGGTGAGGCCAAACATTTATCAGAGTCATTCTGAGATATTAGCACTTTTATTGCAAGTGAAAAATGAAAAACAAAACTAAGACAAAACTAAAAAACCTTTAACACAGTGTGCTTATCAGCTTTAATATAACCATGGGTATTCTCAAACCCATAATGTTCCAAATCTGAATTACTTATTTTTTCCATGGAGCACAATAATAGATGTTAGGCAGAATGTTAGGGACTGACAGTGTCATTATAAACTCTCATTGCATCTATAAATCTCCACTTTCACTTTCAATTCTTTTGTTTTTGGCGATTCACATTCTTTGTGCATTTCACCACCTACTGGGCAGGGAGATGAATTTAAAGTAAAGAAAGGACTAAAATATTGATCTGTTTCTCACCCACACCTATCATATCACTTCTGAAGACATGGATTAAACAAATGGAGTCTTATGGATTGCTTTTATGCTGCCTTTATGTGCTTTGGACCTTCTGAGTTCTGATCACCATTTATTTGCATTGTATGGACCTACGGAGCTGAGATATTCTTCTAAAAATCTTCATTTGTGTTTTGTAGAAGAAAGAAAGTCATACACATCTGGGTGGCATAAGGGTGAGTAAATGATGAGAGAATTTAAATTTTTTTGGGTGAACTATCCCTTTAAGACTGGACTAATGGGCTGTTCACACAGAATGCGTCCTTGCATAACATTTTTTTTTTTTTAAATGGACGCAGCATCATGAACGCGATGCTGAAAAAACAGCAAGATGTGGTGCACGGTCAAAGACTATCTAGCACGTTCACCGAAAAACTATTGAAAAACCCCATAACAGTACATAATAGTATGTAATTAAGACATTAGGAATCCAACAGCGTGGTCTCAATTTTTCACAGAAGATCAGCAAAGCATTACATTTTTCATTCAAATGAAAAGCTTTATTCTTTTAATCTGTATACAGTGCATCCGGAAAGTTTTCACAGCGCTTCACTTTTTCCACATTTTGTTATGTTACAGCCTTATTCCAAAACTGATTAAATTCATTATTTTCCTCAAAATTCTACAAACAATACCCCATAATGACAACGTGAAAGAAGTTTGTTTGAAATCTTTGCAAATTTATTAAAAATTTAAAAAAAAAAAAAAAAAAAAAAAAAAATCACATGTACATAAGTATTCACAGCCTTTGCCATGACACTCAAAATTGAGCTCAGGTGCATCCTGTTTCCACTGATCATCCTTGAGATGTTTCTACAACTTGATTGGAGTCCACCTGTGATAAATTCAGTTGATTGGACATGATTTGGAAAGGCACACACCTGTCTATATAAGGTCCCACAGTTAACAGTGCATGTCAGAGCACAAACCAAGCCATGAAGTCCAAGGAATTGTCTGTAGACCTCCGAGACAGGATTGTATCGAGGCACAGATCTGGGGAAGGGTACAGAAACATTTCTGCAGCATTGAAGGTCCCAATGAGCACAGTGGCCTCCATCATCTGTAAATGGAAGAAGTTTGGAACCACCAGGACTGTTCCTAGAGCTGGCCGTCCGGCCAAACTGAACGATCAGGGGAGCAGGGCCTTAGTCAGGGAGGTGACCAAGAACCCGATGGTCACTCTGACAGAGCTCCAGCATTTCTCTGTGGAGAGAGGAGAACCTTCCAGAAGAACAACCATCTCTGCAGCACTCCACCAATCAGGCCTGTATGGTAGAGTGGCCAGACGGAAGACACTCCTCAGTAAAAGGCACATGACAGCCCGCCTGAAGGACTCTCAGACCATGAGAAACAAAATTCTCTGGTCTGATGAAACAAAGATTGAACTCTTTGGCCTGAATGACAAGCGTCATGTCTGGAGGAAACCAGGCAGCGCTCATCACCTGGCCAATACCATCCCTACAGTGAAGCATGGTGGTGGCAGCAACATGCTGTGGGGATGTTTTTCAGCGGCAGGAACTGGGAGACTAGTCAGGATCGAGGGAAAGATGAATGCAGCAATGTACAGAGACATCCTTGATGAAAACCTGCTCCAGAGCACTCTGGACCTCAGACTGGGGCGAAGGTTCATCTTCCAACAGGACAACGACCCTAAGCACACAGCCAAGATAACAAAGGAGTGGCTCCGGGACAACTCTGTGAATGTCCTTGAGTGGCCCAGCCAGAGCCCAGACTTGAACCCGATTGAACATCTCTGGAGAGATCTGAAAATGGCTGTGCACCGACGCTCTCCATCCAACCTGATGGAGCTTGAGAGGTCCTGCAAAGAAGAATGGGAGAAACTGCCCAAAAATAGGTGTGCCAAGCTTGTAGCATCATACTCAAAAAGACTTGAGGCTGTAATTGATGCCAAAGGTGCTTCAACAAAGTATTGAGCAAAGGCTGTGAATACTTATGTACATGTGATTTTTTTTTCATTTTTTATTTTTAATAAATTTGCAAAGATTTCAAACAAACTTCTTTCACGTTGTCATTATGGGGTATTGTTTGTAGAATTTTGAGGAAAATAATGAATTTAATCAATTTTGGAATAAGGCTGTAACATAACAAAATGTGGAAAAAGTGAAGCGCTGTGAATACTTTCCGGATGCACTGTATTTGTCATTTTAAAAACACAGAATGCAGTTTTTCTCATCCTTTTGTTTGCTTAGATTGAGTGCGAGTGGGTGTTTAGTGGCAGCAGACTGTTTAAAGGTCACCATCTACCACACCTGCTAAACACTTAACCACTGTTCATCAGATTTACTCAGCACACCATCTGGGAAACTCCATTATCAACCTTTCCTGATCTTTCCATTCATTTAACCTCTTTGGTCAACAGACTTCTGCAGAAGAAGGTTGAATCTCACGAAAAACATGTTCATGAAATTTTTTTCTATATATATACAGTGCATCCGGAAAGTATTCACAGTGCTTCACTTTTTCCACATTTTGTTATGTTACAGCCTTATTCCAAAATGGATTAAATTCATTATTTTCCTCAAAATTCTACAAACAATACCCCATAATGACAACGTGAAAGAAGTTTGTTTGAAATCTTTGCAAATTTATTAAAAATAAAAAACGAAAAAAATCACATGTACATAAGTATTCACAGCCTTTGCCATGACACTCAAAATTGAGCTCAGGTGCATCCTGTTTCCACTGATCATCCTTGAGATGTTTCTACAAATTGATTGGAGTCCACCTGTGGTAAATTCAGTTGATTGGACATGATTTGGAAAGGCACACACCTGTCTATATAAGGTCCCACAGTTAACAGTGCATGTCAGAGCACAAACCAAGCCATGAAGTCCAAGGAATTGTCTGTAGACCTCCGAGACAGGATTGTATCGAGGCACAGATCTGGGGAAGGGTACAGAAAAATTTCTGCAGCATTGAAGGTCCCAATGAGCACAGTGCCCTCCACCATCCGTAAATGGAAGAAGTTTGGAACCACCAGGACTCTTCCTAGAGCTGGCCGCCCGGCCAAACTGAGCGATCGGGGGAGCAGGGCTTTAGTCAGGGAGGTGACCAAGAACCCGATGGTCACTCTGACAAAGCTCCAGTGTCTCTCTGTGGAGAGAGGAGAACCTTCCAGAAGAACAACCATCTCTGCAGCACTCCACCAATCAGGCCTGTATGGTAGAGTGGCCAGACGGAAGCCACTCCTCAGTAAAAGGCACATGACAGCCCACCTGGAGTTTGCCAAAAGGCACCTGAAGGACTCTCAGACCATGAGAAACAAAGATTGAACTCTTTGGCCTGAATGGCAAGCATCATGTCTGGAGGAAACCAGGCAGCGCTCATCACCTGGCCAATACCATCCCTACAGTGAAGCATGGTGGTGGCAGCATCATGCTGTGGGGATGTTTTTCAGCGGCAGGAACTGGGAGACTAGTCAGGATCGAGGGAAAGATGAATGCAGCAATGTACAGAGACATCCTTGATGAAAACCTGCTCCAGAGCGCTCTGGACCTCAGACTGGGGCGAAGGTTCATCTTCCAACAGGACAACGACCCTAAGCACACAGCCAAGAGTGGCTCCGGGACAACTCTGTGAATGTCCTTGAGTGGCCCAGCCAGAGCCCAGACTTGAACCCGATTGAACATCTCTGGAGAGATCTGAAAATGGCTGTGCACTGACGCTCCCCATCCAACCTGATGGAGCTTGAGAGGTCCTGCAAAGAAGAATGGGAGAAACTGCCCAAAAATAGGTGTGCCAAGCTTGTAGCATCATACTCAAAAAGACTTGAGGCTGTAATTGGTGCCAAAGGTGCTTCAACAAACTATTGAGCAAAGGCTGTGAATATTTATGTACATGTGATTTTTTTCATTTTTTATTTTAAATAAATTTGCAAAGATTTCAAACAAACTTCTTTCACGTTGTCATTATGGGGTATTGTTTGTAGAATTTTGAGGAAAATAATGAATTTAATCAATTTTGGAATAAGGCTGTAACATAAAATGTGGAAAAAGTTAAGCGCTGTGGATACTTTCCAGATGCACTGTATATATATATATATATACACTATATTGCCAAAAGTATTCGCTCACCCATCCAAATAATTGAATTCAGGTGTTCCAATCACTTCCATGGCCACAGGTGTATAAAATGAAGCACCTAGGCATGCAGACTGCTTCTACAAACATTTGTGAAAGAATGGGCCGCTCTCAGGAGCTCAGTGAATTCCAGCGTGGTACTGTGATAGGATGCCACCTGTGCAACAAGTCCAGTCGTGAAATTTCCTCGCTACTAAATATTCCACAGTCAACTGTCAGTGGTATTATAACAAAGTGGAAGCGATTGGGAATGACAGCAACTCAGCCACGAAGTGGTAGGCCACGTAAAATGACAGAGCGGGGTCAGCGGATGCTGAAGCGCATAGTGCGCAGAGGTCGCCAACTTTCTGCAGAGTCAATCGCTACAGACCTCCAAAGTTCATGTCGCCTTCAGATTAGCTCAAGAACAGTGCGTAGAGAGCTTCATGGAATGGGTTTCCATAGCCGCGCAGCTGCATCCAAGCCATACATCACCAAGTGCAATGCAAAGCGTCGGATGCAGTGGTGTAAAGCACGCCGCCACTGGACTCTAGAGCAGTGGAGACGCGTTCTCTGGAGTGATGAATCACGCTTCTCCATCTGACAATCTGATGGACGAGTCTGAGTTTGGTGGTTGCCAGGAGAACGGTACTTGTCTGACTGCATTGTGCCAACTGTGAAGTTTGGTGGAGGGGGAATTATGGTGTGGGGTTGTTTTTCAGGAGCTGGGCTTGGCCCCTTAGTTCCAGTGAAAGGAACTCTGAATGCTTCAGCATACCAAGAGATTTTGGACAATTCCATGCTCCCATCTTTGTGGGAACAGTTTGGGGATGGCCCCTTCCTGTTCCAACATGACTGCGCACCAGTGCACAAAGCAAGGTCCATAAAGACATGGATGGGCGAGTTTGGTGTGGAAGAACTTGACTGGCCTGCACAGAGTCCTGACCTCAACCCGATAGAGCACCTTTGGGATGAATCAGAGCGAAGACTGTGAGCCAGGCCTTCTCGTCCAACATCAGTGTCTGACCTCACAAATGTGCTTCTGGAAGAATGGTCAAAAATTCCCATAAACACACTCCTAAACCTTGTGGAAAGCCTTCCCAGAAGAGTTGAAGCTGTTATAGCTGCAAAGGGTGGGCCGACGTCATATTAAACCCTATGGATTAAGAATTGGATGTCACTTAAGTTCACATGCATCTAAAGGCAGATGAGCGAATACTTTTGGCAATATAGTGTATATACAGTGGCATGCAAAAGTTTGGGTACCCCTGGTCAGAATTTCTGTTGCTGTGAATAGCTAAGTGAGCAAAAGATGGCCTGATTTCCAAAAGGCTTAAAGTTAAAGATGACACATTTCTTCAATATTTTAAGCAATTTTTCTTTTTTATATTCATCTTTTACAGTTTCAAAATAACAAAAAAGGAAAAGTTTGGGCACCCTGCATGGTCAGTACTTAATAACACCTCCTGGCAAGTATCACAGCTTGTAAAAGCTTTTTGTAGCCAGCTAAGTGTCTTTAAATTTTTGTTTGGGGGATTTTCACCCATTCTTCCTTGCAAAAGGCTTCTAGTTCTGTGAGATTCTTGGGCTGTCTTGCATGCACTGCTCTTTTGAGGTCTTTCCACAGATTTTCAATGATGTTTAGGTTGGGGGATTGTGAGGGCCATGGCAAAACCTTCAGCTTGCACCTCTTGAGGTAGTCCATTGTGGATTCTGAGGTGTGTTTAGGATCGTTATCCTGTTGTAGAAGCAATCCTCTTTTCATCTTCAGCTTTTTTACAGATGGTGTGATGTTTGCATCCAGAATTTGCTGGTATTTAATTTAATCCATTCTTTCCTCTACCAGTGCAATGTTCCCCTGTGCCACTGGCATCAACACAAGCCCAAAGCATGATCGATCCACCCCCGTGCTTAACAGTTGGAGAGGTGTTCTTTTCATGAAATTCTGCACCCTTTTTTCTCTAAACATACCTTTGCTCATTGCGGCCAAAAAGTTATATTTTAACTTCATCAGTCTGCAGGACTTGTTTCCAAAATGCATCAGGCTTCTTTAGATGTTCATTTGCAAACTTCTGACACTGAATTTTGTGGTGAGGACGCAGGAAAGGTTTTCTTCTCATGACTCTTCCATGAAGGTCATATCTGTGCAGGTGTCGCTGCACATTAGAACAGTGCACCACTACTCCAGAGTCTGCTAAATCTTCCTTAAGGTTTTTTGCAGTCAAACAGGGGTTTTGATTTGCCTTTCTAGCAATCCTACAAGGAGTTCTCTCTGAAAGTTTTCTTGGTATTCCAGACCTCAACTGGAACTCCACCGTTCCTGTTAACTGCCATTTCTTAATTACATTATGAACTGAGGAAACGGCTACCTGAAAATGCTTTGCTATCTTCTTATAGCTTTCTCCTGCTTTGTGGGCATCAATTATTTTAATTTTCAGAGTGCTAGACAGCTGCTTAGAGGAGCCCATGGCTGCTGATTGTTGGGACAAGATTTGAGGAGTCAGAGTATGTATAAAGCTTTGAAATTTGCATCACCTGGCCTTTCCAAATGATGATTGTGAACAAGCCATAGCCCTAACAAGCTAATTAAGGTCTGAGACCTTGATAAAAGTTATCTGAGAGCTCAAATCTCTTAGGGTGCCCAAACTTTTGCATGGTGCTCCTTTCCTTTTTTTCACTATAAAATTGTACAAATAATACACTAATATTGCTTAAAATGTTGAAAAGAATGTTTCATCTTTAACTTTATGCCTTTTGGAGATCAGTTCATCTTCTACTCACTTAACTATTCACAGCAACAGATTTTGACCAGGGGTGCCCAAACTTTTGCATGCCACTGTATATATATATATATATATATATATATATATATATATATATATATATATATATATATATATATATATATATTTATTTTTTTTCATAAGGAGAATGAAGCCTAAATTATTGTTTTTTTTTTTCTCCCCAATTTGGAATGCCCAATTTCCAAATGCGCTCTAAGTCCTCGTGGTGGCGTAGTGATCCGCCTCAATCCGGGTGGCGGAGGACGAATCTCAGTTGCCTCCGAGTCTGAGACCGTCAATCCGTGCAACTTATCACGTGGCTTGTTGAGCGCATTACCGCAGAGACCTAGCAAGTGTGGAGGCTTCACGCTATTCTCCGTGGCATCCTCGCAAATCTCACCACGCGCCCCACCGAGAGCGACAACCACATTGTAGCGACAATGAGGAGGTTACCCCATGTGACTCTTCCTCCCTAGCAACCGGGCCAATTTGGTTGCTTAGGAGACCTGGCTGGAGTCACTCAGCACGCCCTGGATTTGAACTCACGACTCCAGGGGTGGTAGTCAGCATCTTTACTCGCTGAGCTACCCAGGCCCCCAAATATATAGTTTTATATGGACGGATTAGAACCTTTATCCTCTTATGCAATGGGTGAATTAACTACCACTGGACCACCCAGTCAGACTTAAATGACTGTTTAACATTGTGAAATTATTTTCATGCCAATATATCTGAAAGAAAAAAAAATTCTCTGTAATGCATCCAGACATCAAACTTTAGATTTTTTTTTTTTTGTAATTCCCATTTTTATCAATAGATTCTCATGACTGTAAATACAGTAATGCATAACTATACTATGTATAATGAATTTTTAAGAGAGCATAAAGGCCTACCACCCCTGGAGTCATGAGTTCGAATCCAGGGTGTGCTGAGTGACTCCAGCCAGGTCTCCTTAGCAATCAAATTGGCCCAGTTGCTAGGGAGGGTAGAGTCACATGGGATAATCTACTCGTGGTAACGTTTAGTGGTTCTCGCTCTCAATGGGGCGAATGGTAAGTTGTGCGTGGATCGTGGAGAGTAGCATGAGCCTCCACATGCTGTGAGTCTCCACGGTGTCATGCACAACGAGTCACGTGATAAGATGCGTGGGCTGACGGTCTCAGAAGCGGAGGCAACTGAGACTTGACCTCCACCACCCGGATTGAGGTGAGTAACCGCGCCACCGCGAGGACCTATGTTTTACGTCCTCAAGGCATGTCTTGTGGTATTTTCTTGTGTGTGTGTATTCCCTGCTACAGGTGCCTCCATCCCATTGGTTCAAGCAGGCTCTTGACCAGCAACCAATCACGTGTGGGGACCTGAGATCTTCCAACCCTATATAAAGACCCAAGATGGCGGAAGATAGTAGTTTTTGGGCTGGCTGGATTGTTTGTGCATGTGGTTTTTTTTTTTTTTGTATTGCTCCATACTTTTTTTTTTTTAATTGGGAACAGGTCAGGCGACCAGTACATTTTGCACCACGTAGTGCTTCATGTTAGAAACATCAGGTAAGGAGTGTTATCCACCTACTGTACTTTTTGTTTTAGTCAGAGTAGGTAGACTTTATTTTGTTGTGTTTTTGTTTAATAGGGTAGACTTCCCTGACTTCTGCTAGTTGGCTTGTGGTTTTTGTTTGGTTCTTTGCTTTGGCAACACTCTTGTTCCCTTTCCCCTTTGCTCTGTGTTTTTTTTTTTTCTCCCTCTTTTTTTTTGTAATTGTTTTGTTGGATCATGTTTTGATCCCATTGTAAATATGCACATAATCTTCAAGCACTAATAAACACTGCTTTGGTGACTGCTCTTCAAGCCTTTGTTTCATGGTCTTCCTGAGTTTATTTAATAGGAGGTTGCTCTAGCTAATCTGCTCTAATTTATGCCCCTAGACTAATGGGGGCGTAACAACCTACAAAGTAGTGGGAATTGGGCATTCCAAATTGGGAGAAAAAGGGAGAAAAAAAAGGGCTCTTTTTATACATTTAAAACAAAATATTATATCATTTAATGAGTAATGAGAATAAGATTTTTTCGTTTTACTGTAATAAGAACTGGGGGAGAGGTTGCTTAATTGTCATAAAATATAATGTCATAATGCAACAAAACGGAATGGTCCAAAAATAAGTTTTATTTATTTGAAGCAAAATGCATATTCCTTTTGTGTGTGTGTGTGTGTGTGTGTGTGTGTAATATGAGCCAGACATGTTCTAGACCGATTCTGTGTGCATCATAACACAGAGGTTGATGGATTAAACTCTTTCCCTGCTAAAGCTCTTTATATATATATATATATATATAAATATTTTACACCGGTTGCATGTGACAAATAAAACTCTGAACTCCTTCTGAATTCCCCAACCCCTTTAGACATTTCAGATAAATCCATGGGGCCTCACCAACTTCTCTCGTGTGTTTGTTCACGTTTATTCTTATACTCATTATGAGTAAAACTTACCAACCTATGCCTTTTGCATTTAGAATAAAAGTGTTGGCCCATCTCACGTTCAACCTCAATGTCTTAACTTCTCATTTCATCAAGTCTGTTTCAAACGTTCATATCTGGATAAGATGTGGGCGTTCTTTAACTGGACTGTATTTACACCTTGCATTTAATGCATTTGACTGATCCAATCACAATGGATCTTGGGTGCATTTGCACCTGGCTGTTACCATGGAAATTAAAATCAGCATCCACCCACTCCAACTCAGCAGACATAATCAAGTCAGTCTCCAGTCCATACACTTTCAAACCACTTATATATTTTTTTAAACTTATTTGCAATGACTAAGTAAAATGTTTTCTATTTTACTGTCATTTTTTAATGATTTATGGAATGAGAAATAATTTCAGTCTTTTTATTCAGTGTTCATGTACAGGTGTTTCTTCAACTTCTTTTTAAATAAAGAGAGCTCTTTTCATTCATTTGTTTTCCATTTTGTTATGAAAGTCACATTAAAACTGAATTGGAAACTTTTTACCAGGCCTTCATCATTTATTTTTGGTACTTTTCAAATGTCTTTTATGTATAGATTTGACTGTTTTAGCCTTCAGATCCAGACTTTCAATATTAAATTATGAAAATCCATTATAAAAATACAAATTATTACATGTTAAAAACTACGATCATCTAAACAAAGAGTGAAATAAACAGAAAACATTTCAGCATTAATTGCATGAAAAAGATTTCTATCTTTTTTTCAAAATATTACGACCGTCCCACAGTTGTGGCGTCATTTCCAGCACACCAAACAATTTGGCCCCTAATAACGTTTTTTCCAAAGTTATTGTACTTGTTAACCAAGTGGACAAAAGTGTCAGTGAAGAGCATGCCTGAGATGAAATATGAGACAAGAGATGTCTGAATAAAACAAAGAAAATTCGATATAAATATCAGGTATTATTGGGCATCATTTCCACAGCATAATCAAGCTGTAATTTTGCTAAAATATGCAAAAAGTGTGAAAAGATTATTGAAATGTGTGTATTACTGATACATAAAACATAGCTATGAAATTAGCCTTAGCAAGACAAAAGAGCTATTTAATTTAAAAAACGTTAAACGTGTTATAACAATGTTATTAACAACAATGAAATGTGGTGGAAATGACACTGTAATGGAAATTTCACTTTGTTCAGAAAAAATGACAAATCTCCTGTGATGCATGTACAGACACTGTTGGACATTGTTAGTATTTAAATAAACTAGTGAGAGCATGAACATTTCTTTAATTATACTTGCTAAAAAGTGCACAAAGTTGAAGAAACACCCACGCTGTATGTTGTTGTTATTGTTTTTTGTATCCATAAATGGAAAGTATAAATGGGAAAAAGCCGCTGAAAAAGTGGACACCCGGTGTTGTGCTCTGTTTCATTCCCACATCTCCAATTCATTGCACCCCAGACAGAAACTGATGGCTAATCATCAGACGACCATTGAAAATTAAGAGTTAAGAGCCCTGTCCATACCTGACCACACAAATGTAACTTCCTTGGTGCTTCGAGTTGATGTTGAAGAACCAGAGTCTATTATCTCGCAGTATGATGCGGTCCTTCACTTCTGTAATCTCAGAGCCGGTTCTCTGATCGTACCACGTGATGTTGTAAGGAGTGGTCTCAGAGTCAAACAGAAGACTAATATCCAATGAGCACTCCAACTGTGTCGCATCCCCTGGTACAGTGTATATCCGGTCAAATGCATTGCCAAAGTCTCTACAAGTCTCTATGAAGAGTGACAGACATGATGAACAGTCAACTGGTTAGTAACCAGCGCAAACAAATAACAGTGAATATGACAAAAGAAAGCGAATAAAGTAACAATACAACAGAGCATGTGAACAAAATGAATCTGGAAAATGTTGCATTCTTTTAGTGCACATGGCTGTGTTATTAATCCCTCATGGGAAGGTTTGTAAAATTTGTACAGAAAGGAAACTGAACAATATGCTCATAGACTTTGACGTTCTGTAAACTACCAGTCAATAGTTCGGATGCACTTAACTAAATTAAATCTCTTCATGATTTTTGATTGTATTAAATACAGAAATAAATATATTTAAAAAGCTTGAATTGAGTTTTTTAGAGAAGCATTAATTGCCAACTGTCTACATACATATTTCATTACACAAAGGTAACTTTTAAGCTTTTCAAATGGATGAATTGGACCAAAACTGGTCGATGCATCTCACCTAAAACACTATGTTTGAGTTTTATTTGGTGTAAAAGCTTCATTCCATTGACTCACTTTCGCTTTATATGATTCACTGTAGATTCAGCTTAATTGCAGAAGTTTGTCAAAAGTATATGGGTTATTAACGGCCAATAACAATAGAGAGCAGGATGGTTCATGGCTAATAAAATGCCGATATATCGAATATTACTCAATTTAATAACAGTAGATGATATTTACATACAATTGCAAAAAAAATGAATTACCTTATTGAACATATTTACTCAACATTTCACACAAAACCTTTAACCGCTTTGATAAATAATAGAAAATAAATCTTTGCAAAACAAGATCTTTAAATGTCGTCCCATTTTAGTCATTTGTGCACACATAAAGAAATGCTGATTATTGAAAATAACAAATAATGGCTGATTTATCAGCCTTGTCCACTATTCACAAATTAATTTATTATTTATTTTGCTAATTATTTAAATTAATCAATTAAATTATTAATTATTAATTATTATGTTATTATTAATTTTACTAATTAATTCAATTAAATGATTAATTTTACCCATTTTTTGCCCATATCTTTTAAATTATTCAAAAATACATTTAAAAAATGGCACTCTTGAATACAACTCTCAACTACTGTATAATGAACAAATAAAAAAAAATTAAAAAAAACTAATTCAAATTCATTTTGTGGGTTGCTGCAGTTTTGGCGGCACGAGGGGGACCTACATAATATTAGGCAGGTGGTTTTAATGTTGTGGCAATATATATATATAAAATTATCTTTTTTTATCTAATATCTATAACTAATATTTCTTAAAAATAAGCAGTGAATCAATTGTGTTTTAAAATATGATTGTTTGAAAAAAAAAAAAAAAAAAGCATAAAACAGAGAAGACCCATTTAAACCCTCAAGACTGAATGTGATGTTTAACAAAATATTTTGACATTTGTAAAAAAAAAAAAAAAAAAAAAAAAAATTTAATTAATGATTAAGTTGTGTACACTCTCGTGTATTCAGTGTGCAAGGAAAAGTCATTTTTAAAATCATTAAATCCATTTTTTTTATTGCAGAAAATGCTAAAAGTTAAACCAAATTGGACACAATGATTACATTTCCACAAAACTGACATGTGTGTTTTAAACTAGATTTTTTAAGAAACAGATTTTTAATACTAATACTAATAAATAAATAAAATAGTAATAAATAAACAACATTTCTTACCTAGACCTGAAGATTCCTTATTTGATATTACAACACCTTCAGCTGCCCAAAGTAAAAAGACCAGAAACATGAGAGGCAAATGACCCATATCTGTAGAGAAAGAAAATAATTAATATTCATAAAAGCCACAAGATGAAAATACATGTAAAAAGTAACATGTAGAACGGTAGATTCATTCACAAATGTATTGCAAATAACTGTTTAATCCCAATTCAATGAATGAATATGAATAAAGGTAGCGAACAGGATGCAGAATTGTCATTTTGAATTTAAGGAAGAATTCAAATGGGATGAAATGACAAGAAATTCAAGTATTTTTTAATAATACGTTCAACTGTTCAATATGAATTACCCATACACATGTTATTACACACATAACGTATGAGGTATTTCCAGAAACATTAGATGATTTTGATAACTCGTTTTTAAATGCCCTGTAAAAATGCTGTAAACAATATTCAGAGTCCTCCACAGTTTTTATGATGCTGTTGGTCGAGTTTCAATGAACTTTGAACTTTGTGCAGAAGTGAACACTGTTTGAACGGCAAACTCAAATGGCAAACATGAGTCTGTAAAACACATTTTAATTAAAACGGTTGATATGATGTTGAGATACGAGTGTGGCGTTTGACTGTGCAATCACATCCCGAACTAACATGCAAAGCTTAAGCATGCTTTAAGTCTATGTCGAATTTTAACTTTCACTTCTCTGTTTTCTCCCAAGCACACAGATATGGAAAGTGCTGACTCGAGCTGAAGCTGGAATATAATTAGTCACCAGTACATCTCCAACAAACCAGAGGCAAAAAACTGACGTGTCATTCTTGCACAATGGTTTTCATTCTTCAAAGAGTAGTCAACAGAGGAACATAATGCGTTTGCTCAGCGTAACTCATGAAACTTTCAGGAAGGAAAATATGTGTTCACACTCTTTGGGAGAGAAAAGCAGAACACTTTCCAATTAAACAGGATGTAAGAGGAGACAGCCTATATTAACCTTGCTGTTATTGGTTACCATCTATTGGCATTAGGAATGCAGAATTAATTTTATGACACTCTGTTCCATCACGGTTCTTGAACGTCTCCAAATACTAAAATCCTCTGACAGTCTTTCCTGCACTGCTACTTAATCTAAAGCACCATGGCAAAATAAATTATGTTTAATCTAAATTACAGATTTTCAGGCTGAAATGAATGTGACTGACAAAGAAGCACTGGGTGCAAGACAAAAATGCAAAGACAATAAATGCAAAACACATCTTAATATTGCATTGCACTTCATATTGCTTTATATTGTATATTGGTTTCATGCAAGAGCAAACAGTATGTGGCGTTGGTTCTTTTAAATGAAAAGGTCAAAAAGACATGCTGTCCAAATCGAAATGAGCCCATTACTGAATGGTTTTATTTCCATCCATCTGCGCTGTTTTTCCAATTGTTGTTTCTTTGTACTGTAAGCATGCACTAGATGCGCAACTCACTGTGTTTTTCTTTTCAGCGTCTTGTGCAGTTATGTTTTAGTTAAGAACAGGGGCGTCAATTGTGACCTGAGTAACAGGGGCCCTCACTGGAGGGGGGCCCACGGAAAGGCAAAATTGATGTTCCACGATATTATCATGATACAGTTACATATAGTAATAACATGCTATAGGAATAAAACGTTGCAAGGCTCCATTGTCCTTCCTTAAAAACAGAGAGTTCACCTCGTCTGCCTAGTCTCTTATAGACCCCTCTCCCCAACCCCAAATGAAATCGAAAGTGGCATGATCCTCAAGCTAGTCAGCCGCGTGCAAACTGTGAACACGTCATGTACATTACTACTAATAATGTATATACCGAAATAAAGCCGAAAGAGCGAGAAGTAGCAGACAATGTATAATGAAAAAACTCAGCCATACGTGTCAGTGTTGCTACTTCGGTAAATATTTATTCGATTTCCATAAAAAACGGGTCCAAAATTAACACTAGACATGCACCAAATGATATAAAAATTACGAATAAATAAAAGGGAAATATTCACCTGTTGGCTGGTAACATTACGTGCTTTACATTGAACCGTGAGACTAATAATCTAACGCTTGCTAAATAAAGTGACATGCGCGATTCAAATCAAACGGAGTGTTAAAGGAAACATGCCGTGATTCGTGGATCTATAATCATCCATTACAACTGGAAGTTTATCTATGATACCTAAGAGATTTTTATCTCCAGCAGTCCATGAAATACATATAGGATTGTACTTACAATAAGTCACTGAGAGAAAATGTGATATTATTTTTCAGCATTTTTGGGGGATTTTCTCCCAATTTGGAACGGGCAATTTCCAATATGCTCTAAGTCCTCGTGGTGGCGTAGTGACTCGCCTCAATCCGGATGGCGGAGGACGAATCTCAGTTGCCTCCGTATCTGAGACCGTCAATCCGCGCATCTTATCACGTGGCTTGTTGAGCGCATTACCGTGGAGACATAGCGCGTGTGGAGGCTCCACGCTATTCTCCGTGGCATCCACGCACAACTCACAACAAACCACATTATAGTAACCATGAGGAGGTTAACCCAACATGACTCTACCCACCCTAGCAACCGGGCCAATTGATTGCTTAAGAAGTCTGGCTGGAGTCATTCAGCACACCCTGGATTCAAACAGGTATAATAGTCAGTGTCTTTACTCGCTGAGCTATCCAGGACCCCAACAGGCATTTCTTAATATAATAGTGCAACCCACTAACAACCAGTCAAAAACGCAAAGAATGACTTATTATAGGATCCCAACTACCTAATAGGAACACAAATCTCACCCATGGTAACTAAAAATAAACCCTTTTCATAACATAAAACAACATTATAAACATTAAACGGAACTTGAAACACAATTATCCCAAATTACTTTTAAATGTAAATAAATAACACCCCCAAAACAGTCCCCAAAACCTGCACAGACCAACCTCATTAATTATGCGAACACAACAACCAATAGCAAGTCTCCAAGCAAAAATCACAACAGATTTTTTTCATGAGGTTCAGTTTCACTTTCCTGACAGAATTAATAACCTGTGTTGTTTGTCACCGATTTGCAAGGAAAGAATTCCTTGTCACAGTGCCAAAAAATAATGCAAAATTTGGTTGCATGGCTTGTAATTAGTTTAATAATATTTGTAGTTAATTTTGGACCCTGTGTAAATGTTAGTTAGCAAGTTAAGATTTGCTAAATCTACCTGAGAGCAGAAAAGCCTCATGATAGATGAACAAACAGGCACCCCTCTTATTTCAGAGATCTTATGGTATCTTTGCCAATGCAAGAACCTGTAAATTATACGTATAATTAATTTTATTTGTATGCATTTTTTCTTTTATTTTACTACTGTATTGCTTGATTTAAAGAATGTTTGTGTTTGAAAATAAAAAGTTGTGAATTACTTATAAATAATAAAGCACAGTTAAATATCCATCTAAAACCATTTATATATAACCCCCACCACAAACCCAAATTATTTAGGGGGCCCTAAAATTGTTCTGTGCCCGGGGCCCAACATTTGATGCTACGCCCCTGGTTAAGAAGAACTTCTTAAAGCATCTACAAAAACCTACATTTTGTTCTATTCATTGCACTGTGTCTTGCATTTTTAGCTCAAGAACGCTTTTAGTTTGAACGGCCCCTTAAACTGTGTTCTCACCAGGACCGACACAACTTCCCAGTGTCAAATAATTTGTCCGTTCTCATCGAAAGCAAAAACGCTACGCAGTGCCACACAATCACAGCCAATCAGAACAGATTTGATGTTTAATACACAGTTATGTGGAGAGGGATTTTGGACCAATCAGATTTCAACGCCGCTGCAGAAACATACACCAAGCGACCAAAAAAATGTCCTTTTGGTTGTCACGATCAAGGCAAAAACTCAGATTTACGTGGAAGTGATGGCTTTTAACTCTTGTCGATTTATCGCATTGCATCTTTTTAGTAATTTGTTTAATAGAAGGACCAATTAGTGGGAGGGTGCTTCATAGGGTTGGGAACCGAGAACCGGGTCTTTTTAGGAACTGATTCCATTTTCTTAAAAATACCAGAACCGTATGGTTTTCAAGACTTTTAGACCAACTACTGGGTGGCATTTATGCCTCTAAAAGGTCTTTGAAATGTCAACATGCATTTTACAGGAATTGCATTAAACATTTCCCTGATTTGTTACTCTTTTGAATGCGTTTACTTCCTCAAAAGTACGAAATGTTAATGGAACAAATAAAGAATCAGAATCGTTACATTCCTGACGACTCCCATTTGTAGTGCTTAAGTACTAAAGATGAATTAATGAAATCGGAACCAGAATCGTTAGGTGGAAGTGGGTAATTTTATTCCTTGTGATTCGGTCACCATAATCACATCACTGTCACATCTGTCGGTTTAAGTCCAGTGAAAACCTCTACATCATCATCTAGATGTTCTGTGTACTGCAAAATATTTACTTAACAGTCAAATGTGTTTAATGATTGATGGCACCAACCAAATCTGCGCCTCAACTTGTCTCACTACAAAATTCAATATCCGCAATTTACTGGAGGCGACCACAGATGGCTCTTCTTAAAACAACCTGTGATGACTTGTAGGCGTATTGCACAATTTGGGGTCGATTCACATAAACATTTACAATCCGGTTTGAGGACCTCTGGCTCAGAGGGACAAAACTAAAAGCCAACAAAGATTTTAATAATCTAATGACAGTTGACTGAAGTAAAAATAACAGAATGAACCTGAACGGCAAGTACTGCAGTTGGGGTGGGAGCAGTTTTAGGTCATGACAATCCCCATTACATTCAATTAAAAGATTCATGACATGGTTTAATGCTGCATCATTCTAAAAGACTCAACAATTTCCTGACATGGTGAAGCACAAGTTCACAAGCAGCAATCTGAGTTCATCTAAGAGAAATGACAGAGAGAAAACTGTGCAAGCAGAGTTCCCACAATCACAAGACTGATTTCAAAAGCATCAAATTGAGTGTGGCTCAATTCACTCTGATTCACTCCAAATAAAATGTTGTGGCCATATGCATTTAAAAATCCAAACAGAAATTAGGACAAGGGTCATTCTAAGAAGCGGGTGCATTTTCCAGGTTAGTATTACAGTATCTTTTTTATTATTATTCTATCAAGTGTTAATAAATTGCATTGTGCCATCTGAAGCCATATTAATGCATTTGAATATTTTTGGGACATAGTTATGCGTTCAGAAATGTATTTGGGTTGACAGTATCAGGGTTAACAGTTTCTATTTTAAAAATAGAAGTTAATGCTATTTCAACAAATATTCACTTTTTAATTATTGTTTACTATACAAAATCATGTTTAAAGGGTTGATATTTTAAGCTCGGCCCCTACTGACAAACAAAACATTATGTAATAAACATTGTCATTATGGCAAAGTTTATTTATTTATTTAATAATAAATTGCTTTAAAAAGCAATTAAAAAAACTGATGGCAACGGGGTTAACACATAACCTGTGGACACAGTAAAAAAACAAGTTTTTAATAACTCACTGTGAACTCAAATCTACAATAATTTATTGGATAAGTTGCTGCTAGCCTTTATTTCCATAGATTTTGTTTCCAAATTCAGCGAGGAGAGAATGGAAACAGGTGGAAAAAAAGAACATTTTTAAAAAGGAAATTTCCAAATGAACAAAGTAAATGTTGGCATAAGCTATTCATTGTTAAAGTCATTTATATGGGCACACATGGCACCGTTTTGCAGAATGACCCAGAAACAGTTTAATAGTTGCACACAGAAACAAAGTCAAATCTAATGCAGCAGTCAAATGCATTTTCTCAAATGTGGTAAAAAGCTTTGTGTTTAGGACAAGAATGGAGGAAAAAATACAAATAAATAAGAAAAGTGCATGGATGTTGGTCTGTAGCCCACAGTACACTTAGAAAAACCTTTTGGTGCATGTCATGACACAGACTTGTTTTAAAATGGCACAAAAACAGAATTGCACGATTTAAAAACAGACTGAAAGAACGTGGGTGTAAGGGCAGAGATGCACCAGTTGAACTTAAAAAATATTTAAGTTCATATAAAATCAGGTGGACCAGGGCAAGTTGTCACAAGGGACAACTGGAGCAAAAAGTGTGACAACTATCCCCGGTCTCGTCTATTTGACATCGTAAAAACGTCAAAAACATCTAAACAAACAAACAAACAAAAAATAAATTAATTAAAAATGGACTGTAAGTATTTGTGAATGGAAACATAATGTGGATAAGGTGCAGCAGAACACTGCTAATTACTTTAGATTTAAAACTAGAGAAATTAAAAACGCCATTTAAAACACATTTTCTCGTGATCATAAAATAAAACTTTATCTTTATGCTTACAGAAATATATTCCGGATTCAATACAAATTAAGCTCAATCAACAGTAATTTATAGCATAATGCTGATTAAAATAATAATAATAATAATCGACTCATCCCTCGTTTATTTAAAAAAAAGCAAAAATCGCAGTTATAGTGAAGCACTTACAATGGAAGTCAATGGGGCCAATCTGTAAACATTAAAATACTCGCCGTTTCAAAAGTTTAGCCACAAGACATAAACAATATGTGTGTTAACATGATATTACTGTGATACAACCATGTACTAACCACATCCGTGTAAAGTTATAGCCAATTTTACAACATCGTTGCCATGACGATGTAATGTCTACAAACCCTAAACACCAAAACGACTATAAAAATGACGATTTAAACAACTTTACAGCTTAAATATAATTAATTAGCTTTAACAGGGGAATTAATGTAAGTGCTTTTTATAAAATAACAAGCTTCACATTTCTGCCTTTAAACCCTCAGAAATTTGGCCCCATTGACTTCCATTGTAAGTGCCTTACAATTTTGCTTTTTTTAAAGAAAAGGAGGGGCAAGTCAAAATTTATTTTTGTGGTAATCAATATTATGCCACAAATACTGTCGATTGAGCTGAACTTGTTTTGAACCCGGAATATTCCTTTAAATGCTTTAAAATTAAATTTTGGAGATAAATGTACATATGACTTTCTTTCCCAAACGATTTCTATCGGCTATATGAATAACTGTCTGACAGATAATATCGTACAAGCAATAAAACACTGTTAACTGTTTAGTGACAGCTCCATATAGTTCTGAATCCTAAATCTCATCTAGTGAACACGTATGAACATGGGAACTAGTTTTTTTCTCACAGAGGGAAACTGGGTAAAACTTCTCAGCAACTAAACCCAGACAAGGTAAGTTATGAATAAACCAAAATAATGAAATATAACAGGATTGACACATCTTGCTTCGAAGGCAAATCGGGACAGAAGCAAACAATCGATAGTTTTACCTGCAGTTTGCACCGTTCCTAAGGCATAATTCCCATGAGTTCACGCGCGTGAGGTACTTCAGTAACCTTTTAGCGTATAAAAACAAAACTGCACGTCTTAAAGAGACTCGAAAGTCCACGTATATTTACAACTGACCGGCTGAACTGGCGTGCCACTTCTCCATAGTCACAGGGATGTTTGAGAAAGCGCATTTTGCAATATCCTCTGAGCACTTGGAAAGCTTCCTCTCCAACGCCTCACAGTTGCGCAATGCACGAGGCGGAGAACGAATCAAACATGAATCATTTGGCCTGAATCAAACTGCTACTTTGACGTTACAATACTTCATGTTTGGATGGTTTAAACTGGTTCAGCCTGTTTACATGAACTAATCGTTATGCAAATAGAAACACGTGTACCAGAATAACAGAGTTCCAGTCTTTGGTTTATCAATCCTGCAGGGAGCGACATAATCCATTCAATGTTCATGTAGTGTTCTTACTTTAGGGTTAGGGAATGACAAAAACATTTAACCCTTGTGCGTCAGTAAAAAAATAGTTACTCAGAGGACAAAAATGCCCTCTTAAAAAAACTGCCATAATAAAATATTTATATTATTATCCACTTTCCATGAGTTCATTGTTTTAACCAACATCAGTCCTGATCATAACTACCAAATATTCTTTAATTTTCAGGATTTTAACCCTTTAAATTATTATTATTATTATTATTATTATTATTATTATTATTATTATTTTGGATCATCACAGTCTGGGATATGTCAATGATTAGCAACAACATTAATTTTGATGATTTTTATTTTTTGTGCGGTGTCAGATTGAAAAAAAACCTCACACTCAGGACCTTAGAGGACAAACATTTCCGCGTAAAAAAACTGGCATAATAATATTATATATTAATATTATTTTCCACTTTCACTGACTTTTTTAACTAACATCAGTCCTGATCATAACTACCAAATATTCATTCATTTTCAGGATTTTAACCCTTTAAATGCCAGTTTGTTTACATAATGCCACTGTTGTTTTTTACACACACACACACACACACACACACACACACACACACACACACACACACACACACACACACACACACACACACACATTTCTCCATACACACATACAAAACACACTCTGTCATCCATAGCAACACACCCACACAATTTTAGCTGCATCATTTATTCAATTGTCCTGCAGTGCTCTATAATACAGCAAACAGAGAATAGGGGAAAAGCATGTATTTGCTCCATAGGCTAAACATGAGAAAAATGGCGCTGGTATTTCTGGTGGGAAATATTAAAAATGTAAATTTTGAAGCCAGGGCTCCGGAATGAAAGCATAATATCATAGAATTCATGATTTTATGCTTTAATAGCACTGGGATCGAATATTGCAGTTTTAATGGGTTTCAATGGGGACATTTTTGTCCTGAAGGTCCTGAGTGTAACTATTTTGTGTACACAGTGTATTATAGATGTATTATAGGAACTGAGGTTGAAATATCAACATTCCCCCAAAAATACACATCTTTGGTAAAATTTATTCTGTTGGCATTAACACAGCCAAAATGATAAAAAAAAAAAAAAAAATGAAAAAGACAAAAATATCCAGGGTTAAATAACTACAATACAAACAGTGGTGTAGCAAAGGGTGGGCCGGGTGAATTCTATAGTTTTACGTATCAGGACATAATTAAAATCATCTGGTCCTTAGCAGGTCTTAAAATTAGGTAAATACAACCTCAGATGAATAACAACACGACATATTACACCGTGTCATGATTTATTTAACAAAAATAAAGCCAAAATGGAGAAGCCATGTGTGAAAAAGTAAGTACACCCTTACTGCTTCCATAGGAATTAAGAGGCTAAGTAGTAGCCAGGTGCTGCTAATCAAATCCCCTTGATTAACTGATCATCAGCAAGTGTGACCACCTTTATAAAAGCTGAAGTTTTAGCAGTTTACTGGTCTGGAGCATTCATGTGTGTGTTAACACAATGCCAAGGAGGAAAGACATCAGCAATGATCTTAGAGAAGCAATTGTTGCTGCCCATCAATCTGGGAAGGGTTATAAGGCCATTTCCAAACTATTTAAAGTCCATCATTCTACAGTGAGAAAGATTATTCACAAGTGGAAAACATTCAAGACAGTTGCCAATCTTCCCAGGAGTGGATGTCCCAGCAAATTCACCCCAAGGTCAGACCGTGCAATGCTCAGAGGAATTGCAAAAAACCCAAGAGTTACATATCAGACTCTACTGGCCTCAGTTAGCATGTTAAATGTTAAAGAGCACCTATTATGGTTTTTAAAAATGCCTAATTTTGTTTTAAAGGTCTCATACAATAGATTTACATGCATCTCAGTGCCATTCTTTGGACTCAAGATGGCGTCGAGTATGGCTGCTGCGTTGCGAGCTCCGACACAACATGGCAGTGTTTTGTTTGTTTTGTTCACAGTTCTTATGTTTTTTTGTCTTGGATGTTGTCTGCCTTATTGTCTACAACAGACAAACACTTTTGGACATTGGTTCAGCAATTTCACACCGTAAACCGGACTTCAAATTCCTCAATGCCAACCCGCTGTTTACAAACACACAAGCGGAGCCCTTTGTCTGGGCTGCATGGCCACGGAAACGCAGGAGGAAAAGGGGAAACAGAGCCGGCGTTCTCATCAGAATAAGACGTCGCGCAAATCGACCCCTGCTACCCAGTATTCTACTAGCAAATGTTCAGTCTCTGGATAACAGCTCTGTGAGCTGAAAGCGCGAATCTCTTTCCAACGAGAGACGAGGGACTGCTGCATTATCTGCTGCAGAAACTTGGATGTCTGCGGAGATTCCAGACTCAGCCATTGAACCTACGGGGTTCTCTGTGCACCGAGCGGACAGAGCGAAAGACCTCTCAGGTAAAAGCAGAGGTGGTGGTGTATGTTTTATGATCAACAAATCCTGGTGTGATCAGAGGAACATACATTCTATCAAGTCTTTCTGCTCTCCTGATCTGGAATTTCTTATGCTTCTGTGTCGACCATTCTGGCTACCGAGGGAACTCACAGCGGTCATTATCACTGCTGTGTACATTCCCCCACAAGCTGACACAGACCGGGCACTCAAGGAACTGTATGAGATTATAAGTGAGCAGGAAACCGCGCACCCTGAGGCCGCGTTCATTGTGACCAAGTCCCACAAATCAGTCGCACCAAAATACCACCAGCACATTAGTTTCAACACACGAGGGGACCGGGTTTTGGACCATTGCTACTCTCCCTTCCGGGATGGCTACAAATCCCTCCCCCACCCACCATTTGGCAAATCGGACCACTCTTCCATTCTGCTTCTGCTCGCTTACAGGCAGAAACTGAAACAGGAAGCACCCACCCTCAGAACGATCTAGTGCTGGTCAGACCAATCAGACTCTATGCTACAGGACTGTTTTGATCACATGGACTGGGAGATGTTCCGGTCCGCCTCTGATGACGACATCGAGGTTTACGCTGATAGTGTAATGTGTTTCATCAAAAAGTGCATGGAGGACGTCGTTCCGACCAGAACAACACGGATCTATCCGAACCAGAAACCATGGATAAATAGCGATGTTCGCACGGCACTTAATGTGCGGACCTCCGCTTTTAATTCCGGGAATGCGGAGGAGCATAAACAAACCAGTTATGCCCTCCGAAAAACTATCAGAACAGCAAAACACAAGTACAGGAGCAAGATTGAAGGACAGTTTAACACCACCAACTCTAGAAGCATGTGGCAGGGAATTAACATCATCACGGACTTTAAAGGGAATAAAAACTCCGCCATTAACACCGCTGCCTCTCTCCCAGATGAGCTAAATACTTTTTATGCTCGTTTTGAGGGAAATAACATCACCCTCGCGGAGAGAGCTCTCGCGGCCGAAGCTACAGAGGTTAGTTCACTCTCCGTCTCTGTAGCGGACGTAACCCGATCCTTCCGACGGGTGAATATCCGCAAAGCCGCGGGCCCAGACGGCATTCCGGGCCGCGTCATCAGAGCGTGCGCGAACCAGCTGGCTGGTGTTTTTACAGACATTTTCAACCTTTCCCTCTCTTGACCTCTCTCTCTTGACCCGCAGCAGTTTGCTTACCGCAACAACCGCTCCACTGATGATGCCATTACTCCTGTATTCCCTGTACACACATGACTGTGTGTCAACACATAGCTCCAATGCCATCATTAAGTTTGCTGATGACATGACGGTGGTCGGACTGATAACTGACAATGATGAAACAGCCTACAGAGAGGAGGTGCACACTCTGACACACTGGTGTCAGGAGCACAACCTCTCCCTCAACGTAAGTAATACAAAGGAGCTTGTGGTGGACTTCAGGAGAAAAGACAGAGAACACAGTCCCATCACCATCAATGGAGCACCAGTGGAGAGAGTCAGCAGCTTCAAGTTCCTGGGTGTCCACATCACTGAGGAACTCACATGGGCTGTCCACACTGAAGTCGTTGTGAAGAAGGCTCATCAGCGCCTCTTCTTCCTGAGACGGCTGAGGAAGTTTGGAATGAACCGCCACATCCTCACACGGTTCTACACCTGCACTGTAGGGAGCATCCTGACTGGCTGTATCTCCGCCTGGTACGGCAATAGCACCACCCACAACCGCAAAGCACTGCAAAGGGTGGTGCGAACTGCCAGACACATCATTGGAGGTGAGCTTCCCTCCCTCCAGGAAATATATACAAGGCGGTGTGTGAAAAAAGCTCGGAGGATCATCAGAGACTCCAGCCACCCGAGCCATGGGCTGTTCTCACTGCTACCATCAGGGAGGCGGTATCGCAGCATCAGGACCCTCACCAGCCGACTCCATGATAGCTTCTTCCCCCAAGCAATCAGACTTTTGAACTCTTGATCTCCCACGATCAAAATACATCAGCACTGCACTTTATTACCCTTACTCTTATATCTCACACCGGACTGTCATAAATTATTATTATTATATATATTCTCTCTTAACAACTTACTATCAACCGACAGCCTGAATGTCAATACAGTACAATACAACCTACTGAACATTCTATATATACTACTATATATACTTTTTTATTTTCATTGAATAATGTGTATCTATATAGTGCATATTGTATACTGTACAGTATATGTTATTATTTGTATATTGTTGTGTGTAATTATATGTATATTAGACTTTAAATTGTGTTGTGTTAATTTGATGTTATTGTAATTGGTATATGTCTCATCACTGTCACGACTGCTATATTGATCGGAACTGCACCCAAGAATTTCACACACCATTGCACTTGTGTATATGGCTGTGTGACAATAAATGTGATATGATTTGATCTGATTTGATTTGATCTAAGGTCACCGCTTAGTGTAATGTTTGAGGGCGGGTCAAAGCTGTTCGTGAGCAGCCAGTGAAGACCAGAGGCATTTTTTTTTTGTTACCAAATAACGTAGGTTAGTACAGGAAGTAAGTCTGGAATTACTAACGACTCATTTCAGGTGTTCAGAATCGGTTCCTTCTTTTGGGAGTCAATAACTCCATTTGTCGTGTACTTTGATTTTTGAAACTTTGCAGACTTTTTTTACATTCACAAACAGCTATATAACACACTACATGAAAGGTAATATTTGAAAAACCATAATAGGTGCTCTTTAAAGTTTACGACAGTAAAATTAGATAAAGACTGAACAAGTATGGTTTGTTTGGAAGGGTTGCCAGGAGAAAGCCTCTTCTCTCTAAAAAGAACATGGCAGCATGGCTTAGGTTTGCAAAGTTGCATCTGAACAAACCACAAGACTTCTGGAACAATGTCCTTTAGACAGATGAGACTAAAGTGGAGGTGTTTGGCCATAATGCACAGCACTACGTTTGGCGAAAATCAAACACAACGTATCAGCACAAACACCTCATACCAACTGTCAGGCACGGTGGTGGAGGGGTGATGATTTGGGCTTGTTTTGCAGCCACAGGACCTGGGCACCTTGCAGTCATTGAGCTGACCATGAACTCCTCTGTATACCAAAGTATTCTGGAGTCAAATGTGAGGCCATCTGTCCGACAGCTAAAGCTTGGCCGAAATTGGGTCATGCAACAGGACAGTGATTGCAATGGCCCAGTCAAAGTCCAGACCTCAACCCAACTGAAATGCTGTGGTGGGACCTTAATAGAGCTGTGCATAAACAAATGCCTGCAAACCTCAATGAACTGAAGCAACGTTGTAAAGAAGAGTGGGCCAAAATTCATCCACAACAATGTGAGAGACTGATAAAGTCAAACAGAAAACGATTACTTGAAGTTATTGCTGCTAAAGGTGGTTCTACAAGCCATTGAATCATAAGTTGTACTTAGTTTTGGCTTCCGCCAAAAACATGGTTACTACCATATTACTAGTAAAACCATGGTAAATTTTACCCAGCTCAAACCTTTCTCTCAACTCCCTCACCATCCCTGTCATCCCTGTAATCGCGACCAAATCACTGCGAGGAAATCAACCTTTATAATAATTTGTATGTATTTTTATAAGTAGTATTAAAGGAAAATTAAGAGTGGAGACAGGAAACAGGAAACAGGAGTGGGAAAGTGGTACAAAGGGGGAAATCAAACCCAGAAATTACACATCCACATTACGCCATTACAGTGACACTGGGAGGCTTTAATTTCTGTTTCCACGAGACTATTTGAGTGCAAATAGCCACGCTGTGTGGGCAGGTGCTTTTTACACCTAGTGCAAATAGTCACTAAGATAATATTTTTATCGAATATTGACGAATCAACATAATTTGTGTGAAAAGAAATAATAACAGATTATATTTATTTATTTATTTATAAATTTAGTTTTTTTTCTCCCCAATTTGGAATGCCCAATTCCCAATGCGCTCTAAGTCCTCGTGGTGGCGTAGTGACTCGCCTCAATCTGGGTGGTGGAGGACGAATCTCAGTTGCCTCCGCGTCTGAGACCATCAATCCGTGCATCTTATCACGTGGCTTGTTGAGCGCGTTACCGCGGAGACATAGCGCGTGTGGAGGCTTCATGCTATTCTCCACGGCATCCACGCACAACTCACCACGCACCCCACCAAGAGTGAGAACCACATCATAGTGACCACGAGGAGGTTACCCCATGTAACTCTACCCACCCTAGCAACCAGGCCAATTTGGTTGCTTAGGAGACCTGGCTGGAGTCACTCAGCACACCCTGGATTCGAACTCGCAACTCCAGGGTGGTAGCCAGCGTCAATACTTGCTAAGCTACCCAGGTCCCCTAAAATTAAGTTTTTTTTAAAAAGTAGCTAGGGGGCCTTTTACCCAACGCTTGGGGTAAAAGCCCCCCACCAGATGGTTTATAGCGATATTGCGTAAATATAGGCAAAAGTTACAGGGCAAAATTTGTCAACTTGGGTAAATGCTTTTGAGACAGCACAAGGGTTTTTTGAGTAACAAATTAAGATTCAAAATAACCACTTCAGAAAAGGGTGCACCATTTCTTGTTAATTTCAATCACATTTGGCACTTCATAACATCTCAAGTATTCTAAATTCTTAATTAATCTGCATTGTGATCTGATCAGACAATGTGAGCCCATTTGAACATTCTTCACATCAAATCTCTTCACCCCACTTTAGCCCCTGCAACGACCCCCAATACTATACTTCACTTATTTAGGAAGTAACTTTTGATTTAATCACCTTGAAAATAAATAAGTCCTTTGCCTCAAAATAAATGTGATAATTTCAGGGATTTTCATTAGCTTCCAACATTTGAAAAGTGATTGAATAATAGATGAAATGACCTGTATTTGTGTCTGCATGTTCTGTCTGTCAGAACGTGTTTCTTTTTATATGTATTCCTAATCTGGTCAACGGTCATTGGCTGTATGCAAAGGAGACATATCAAATCCTGATGCTTAAAACGGCATGGGAAAATAACCTCTTATTTCCTGTTGTTCTGCTTTATTACAGATATAAATCTTAATTGGGAACAGGATACGTTTCTCCACCATTTAAGGGAGTTACACTTTTTAGTATTTTGAAAGTGAATTTCTGTAGACACACACATTTCCATCATTATTGTCCAGGAAAAAATATACAGTTCATGAAACACACATTAACCTTTTGACAACATGCCCTGATAGTGGGTCTCCCCTGTACCTGCAGGCTCATGTCATGGCCAAAGACTTGCCATCTTCCAGTTTGTGGAGCTCAAGTTTAGTCTGCGGAAAGGAGCAGAAACTGGAACGAGAGACCGAGTCTGTTCCTCTTCAGTGTCTCAGTTCAGCTGCCCTTTCCCATGCTTCCTGACTCTGTGTTTCCTGCATCACTTGCTGCCTATGAGGAGAAATACAGTCCCTCTGCTATTCCCTCACATCTCATTTTTGGAAGTTACGTGCATTTGACCAGTTCACCTAATGCATCTAACAGCCCATACACAAAACAAACAAAAAAATCTTGTTCAAAGGAACATGATTGCGTAAAACGATAACGAGATATTTTAGATTCTGAACTATTACTATGAGGACCCTTATTAAATGTAAGCAAATCTGTGACATCGACAATGATAACTGCTTTGTACAGATGGCCAGATTTCTTTGCTTTCATTAAAAGATGCTCTTTGGAACATTCTCAAATCAAGCTATTTAACATGATCATCAGGTTTTGTTCTTGTCAGCTCCAGTGCATACTGTCATTAAAGCAAAAGGGTGACAGAATAAAAATGTTTGAATGTTAGAAAAGAATACAAAATATTCTGGATTTTCACTAGTGGTTCCAGACTTTTGGTCCCTGCATGAATACAGTAAATTGAATTAAACAATCTGCTTAACTTGTTATGCCCACAAGAGGGCGAAATCCTTCCATGAATGCACCATGTACTTAAAACAGCAACAGCCTAGATGACTGAAAGATACAGGAAACTCAAATTATATATACAGGTGCATCTCAATAAATTAGAATGTCGTGGAAAAGTTCATTTATTTCAGTAATTCAACTCAAATTGTGAAACTCGTGTATTAAATAAATTCAATGCGCACAGACTGAAGTAGTTTAAGTCTTTGGTTCTTTTAATTGTGATGATTTTGGCTCACATTTAACAAAAACCCACCAATTCACTATCTCAAAAAATTAGAATATGGTGACATGCCAATCAGCTAATCAACTCAAAACACCTGCAAAGGTTTCCTGAGCCTTCAAAATGGTCTCTCAGTTTGGTTCACTAGGCTACACAATCATGGGGAAGACTGCTGATCTGACAGTTGTCCAGAAGACAATCATTGACACCCTTCACAAGGAGGGTAAGCCACAAACATTCATTGCCAAAGAAGCTGGCTGTTCACAGAGTGCTGTATCCAAGCATGTTAACAGAAAGTTGAGTGGAAGGAAAAAGTGTGGAAGAAGAAGATGCACAACCAACCGAGAGAACTGCAGCCTTATGAGGATTGTCAAGCAAAATTGAGTCAAGAATTTGGGTGAACTTCACAAGGAATGGACTGAGGCTGGGGTCAAGGCATCAAGAGCCACCACACACAGACGTGTCAAGGAATTTGGCTACAGTTGTCGTATTCCTCTTGTTAAGCCACTCCTGAACCACAGACAACGTCAGAGGCGTCTTACCTGGGCTAAGGAGAAGAAGAACTGGACTGTTGCCCAGTGGTCCAAAGTCCTCTTTTCAGATGAGAGCAAGTTTTGTATTTCATTTGGAAACCAAGGTCCTAGAGTCTGGAGGAAGGGTGGAGAAGCTCATAGCCCAAGTTGCTTGAAGTCCAGTGTTAAGTTTCCACCGTCTGTGATGATTTGGGGTGCAATGTCATCTGCTGGTGTTGGTCCATTGTGTTTTTTGAAAACCAAAGTCACTGCACCCGTTTACCAAGAACCTTTGGAGCACTTCATGCTTCCTTCTGCTGACCAGCTTTTTAAAGATGCTGATTTCATTTTCCAGCAGGATTTGGCACCTGCCCACACTGCCAAAAGCACCAAAAGTTGGTTAAATGACCATGGTGTTGGTGTGCTTGACTGGCCAGCAAACTCACCAGACCTGAACCCCATAGAGAATCTATGGGGTATTGTCAAGAGGAAAATGAGAAACAAGAGACCAAAAAATGCAGATGAGCTGAAGGCCACTGTCAAAGAAACCTGGGCTTCCATACCTCCTCAGCAGTGCCACAAACTGATCACCTCCATGCCACGCCGAATTGAGGCAGTAATTAAAGCAAAAGGAGCCCCTACCAAGTATTGAGTACATATACAGTAAATGAACATACTTTCCAGAAGGCCAACAATTCACTAAAAATGTTTTTTTTATTGGTCTTATGATGTATTCTAATTTTTTGAGATAGTGAATTGGTGGGTTTTTGTTAAATGTGAGCCAAAGTCATCACAATTAAAAGAATCAAAGACTTAAACTACTTCAGTCTGTGTGCATTGAATTTATTTAATACACGAGTTTCACAATTTGAGTTGAATTACTGAAATAAATGAACTTTTCCACGATATTCTAATTTATTGAGATGCACCTGTATATAGTATATATATATATATATATATATATATATATATATATATATATGCAGTACTGTGCAAAAGTCTAAGGCACATAAGATGCTTCACAAAAGCATTTATCTTAAGATAGTTATGTATATCTTCAGCTTTAGTGTGTCAATAGGAAATATAAATGTTAGACTCCCAAACATTACTTTTACAAATAGAAAAGATTAGAACAGAAGAACAGGGAGCCCTGCAACAGATGTCATGGCCCCCACAGAGCCCCCCACTGAACATCGTGTCAGTCTGAGATTACATAAAGAGACAGAAGCAATTGAGACAGCCGAAATAGATAGAAGAACTGTGGAGAATTCTCCAAGAAGCTTGGAACATCCTATCTGCCAACAACCAAGAAAAACTGTGTCCAGGTGTATCTAGGAGAATTGGGGCTGTTTTAAAGGCAAAGGTGGCCACACTGAATATTGATTTAGCTTTTTTGTGTTTACTGGACTTTGTATGACATTAAGTGATAAATGAAAACTATCTATGTCATTATTTTTGAAGACATCCTCACTATGCAACATTTTTCACAAGTGCATAAAACTTTTGCACAGTACTGTACATATATATATATGTGATGTTAAACAATATTAAAAACAATATAGTTTTCGCTTTAAGTCGACTTTACTATATAAAATGTCTTGCAAAAATGTAAATAGGAAGGATGTTAGCCTCAGTCACCATTCACTTGGTATGGAAAAAAAAGATGCAATAAAAGTGAATGGTGACTGAGACTCCTTTTTGTGTGACAGAATTAAAAGAGGTGGCTTTCAATAAAAATAAATGATCACATGTAAGGCTTCAGCTCAGGTTTGTTCACTTTTAAAGGCTCGTTGGATGTTTGTGACCATTTTGACATGGCCCAGACGTGGTTCTGCACATTTACGTTCTTGGTTTTTGTCTCCATATAATAAATGGTTCACATTCAGTTCATGAGTCCGAATTTGAATTAAATTTGCCAGGCCCCACAGGATGTTGAATTGGAATTTGAATCGGAATGGCAGGAGGAATTTCATCATTCATTTAAAATAATCCGTCAGTTTATGTATTTTTTTCTTAAGCGATCAGGCATAGTTCTCTAAACTTTAATAAAGTCAAAACAATTAACAAGTCCATGAAAAGTCCAAATGCATTCCCAGTTCAACTCCGAATGGCACACATAACCCTGATACATGCAGTTGTAGTGGTGGAAATAATGCTAAAAAGTTTGGTATTCTTCACCTTATCAACAGCTCCATCCTGTCGCAGCAGCTGGACTCTACAAAACGTGGCCGACGCAGGTGAGAGTTGAAGCAAGTCTATTGTGTCTTATATATTCCCATCAATTGCTCCAGAGTAGATCAAAGGCTTTGGAAAGATGCTAGTTGTCCTTCAGGTACCAGCATCTTCTCAGCTGTACAGCTCAGGTCTCATCTGTACAGTTTGATAGCAGTTGTTTCTATTGTTTCCAAAGTGTTCGAGGTCCTCGGACACATCTGCAACCTCGAAGGCTCACCTGAAACATGTTTTCGCCTTATAGTCCTCCTGGATAGCTCTATTACTGAAAGAGGGAGAAAAGCGCTTTAGAGGCTGTTTAACAGCAGAGAACAGTACAGAAGATTAGAAGTGGACTCGTTAAGTTCTTTGAACACTTTTGTGAGTTTTTGTATGTATTTGTGTTTGATGGAATGAAGCATTTTTAATGAGCAGAAAATGACATCACAAATGAATGCATTGATTGTCTTTTCTGTGTCTGAGTTTAAAGCGTGTCTGTGACGACTGTTGGGTACGTGCTCCTGTGTGGTTTTGTGTTGTTTTGTGTTGCAAGACTGCATGAACAGACTTCCTCAAAGCTGTGCACTCCTTGAGGGTTTTATTTACTCACCCTCATGTTGTTCCAAACCTGTATGCTGTTAATGTGTCTGTAAAATCCAGAAAGAAGAATTTTTAAACGATCTTCAAACAGCTCTTTACCATCCAACAATAGTTTATACATGTTTAATCAGTGGGGGAAAATTGGCAGTGAATGAAAACACCAGTGAAACGATATACAGAACATGGAAAAAAAAAAAGGATATATTTATACAAGACTGAAGTCAGCACAAATATTTACATATTTTATCCACAAGATGAAGTGTAATTAATGAAATGGTTGCTTTAGTTTTAAATATAATAGTCATATTAAAAAACAAAACAAAAACTAATTACTGTAGTCTGGTGGCGTGAATAAAATCTGAGCTTCATAATCTTATGATGTGTCGTTTATTGACAATGATGTACACTACATACAAATATATCCTGTATATTTATATTATAGTGTGTTTTTATTTACTACAATGTGTTACAATGATCACATTCCTCTATTACAATTGTACAGTCTTGGTGTTACTGTATGAAAATTATATTGTCCTGTGAATTTACAGTTTGATTGTATCGGACTTGGTTGTGTTTATAATTTAATCAACACTTGTAATGACAACTGACATGTTGAGGATGTTTGCAGTGGTCAATATGTAATTTTTGTTAAAGGGGTGGTGGGGTTATTCACGCAAAGATCGCTGCAGGTGGCCTCGCGATCGGTATTGTATTAATTTGATGCATGTTATAGCCAAACAATTCCTATTTAATCGTGACAACCTATATATCATTAGAAATGTGCACTTCTGCTTTGACATTGTAAATGTTACAGTTACAGGGACTTTCACATACCAAGCCATATTATCCTTGTAACTTCCACATAAGCAATAAAATATAATATTGACTGATGGTGGAGTTTATGGTGCCCCCTTAGGGAGTAGGTGCACTACGCAGACTGCCTAATAGGGAGCAGCAGTGATTAATGTTTTTAAGCAGTTTTGATGTCAGTAATACTACATTTAAGACGAGTAATACCAAGAAATTGACTATCCGTTCTTATATGCTGAGAACTTTCCTGACCCATAACCATATTTCTTCAATTATTTATCTTCTTTATCTTCTTTATGTATACATCTGTGTTGGTTTATATGTATTTTTACGTTTTTTTTTTTTTTATTACTTTATTTTAATTATTGATTTGTTTCCTTCACCTGTACTTCTTGTCTTTATGACAGTGATTGAATATATACATTGTTGGATCTGTGTAATTTTGTACATCTTATTGAACATTCTGTTTTTCAATACAATCCACAGTTTTAGCACAATGTTTGGACATTTCAGATGTCCCTTACCATACCTTCCACAGTATTAGCACATTTCAGCACAATATGTGGACTTTTCAGATGACCCCTTACCCACTGTATGAAAAATGTCCAAATTGTATCAATGTTAAATTAACGATCTGGAATGATTTCACCGTGACGCCAACTGACCAGCTTATGGGACAAATTGTGTACCGTACAGATTGGATACTGGACGCATCATTTCATAATACGGAACGATCCTGTATTTTACAGGACGGGTGGCAACCCTACCTGGAGGTCTAATACAGTCTCATAAGCAAAGTGTGGATGCAGAAATCATGAGTTTATCAGGAGAAATTGTAAATCGGGTGTACAGCAGGAGGAGGGGTAGAAAAACGGGAGAAACCCGGTAAAATCGGGAATGTTGGCAGGTATGAATGAATGATTACGCCATTTTATGATTTTCACATCCCACATTGTGGCACACTGATGGTATATGGGAAGGTATATCTGAACTCAGATGATCGCTCTGTGTGAGAAACAGACTGAGATTTAGGTCATTATTCACTGATAATCTTCCCCTCCGCTGCAGCTCTTAAATCTCATTCTCTATTCCGCGTACTAGAACTGCATTCTGATTGGTGCCAGTGGTGGTGCAGAAATTTCAAAACATTCAGTCAAGTCTCCTCAGTATAGTAAAATGTTTTACTTCTACCACCAGATGGCACACTTTTTTTGATACGGTGTTTTTGATTTGTTGTAGTTTTGTTTTGATATATATGTTTGTTGTTTGCAAAGCACTTTGAGCATTGGGAAAAGCTATATAAATTAAACTTATTATTATTTATTATTATTATATTTACTATTATTATCTGTGTGTGTACAATACTATCACAGACAAGGGCTAGACATACTGTATACAACTAGCTGTGTTTAGTTTACTTCGTATTCCACCTACTATTTTAAAAAATACTGATTTTTACATAATGTTGTAGCATATATTACTTCTCGTTCATTCCTCACACTGAAAATGGAAGTTCACGTCGAGAGCGTGGCAGCGTAGGATAATGTGCACAATATAGGCCGACATACTACAGAAATAGATTAATATCATATTGTCATGTTGCAGTTTAAACTGACAAAAAAAATGATGTTTCTGCACCCTACACAATGACATGATGAAGTATAATGTCAAAATGAACAGAAAAGTATTTGATGCACATTTTTGATTTTACGGTTGTGTTGTATCTAAGTCTACAGTGACACAATGCTGTTGTTTTTAAGCATGTATCACATTGGTTATTTGATATCACTTGAAGTTTCCAGTCACTGTTTTTGGCCTGGATCATATCAGGTTGTGCAAGTTTACTTAAGAGTAGGCTTACAACTGAGAAAAGCAAATGTCAATAGACCTGCAGCGAGTCAGTTGGTATTTGCCTGACAAATCCCAGTGACACCCCGTCATATTCCGACTATCTATTAACCGTGATCTCGAACAATGTCGTAAATAATGAATGACCACCGTTTGACAGAGCGCTCGGCTACGGTTACGAGTTTGTTCTTCAGTAGTGGACAAACGGAGTAAGACGTGTATTGTACACAGTATCACTAGTCTTTGATTACTGTATTATCCTGTTAATGCGGTAGCTGTTTGGATTAGCTCAGCAGACATAATCTTTGTGCAAACATCGGACTCAACTACATCATCCTAGTGCTGTCAAACCCAGAGCGAGATACTGTAAAGGCTTATCTTTATAAACACAGTTTGTTTCAATATGTACGCACTTTCCCCTTCATCAGGGAGGATTATTGATTGAGATTATGATAGCAGAGTTTGGTGAATAAGTGGTTTGAATGCAACTATTGATTTAGGCTCTCAAACATTAAATCAATCGTCAAGTGCCCTTCTTGTATTTTCTTAAGGATCTTGTGCTCACACAATCGTATCTCACAGGGTTTTCAGGTGATGTACCTCCATCCCGTCTAATGACTCATAATAAGTAATCACTAATACAATAAATGTAATTTCTGGGTGTAGAATAGCAGGTGTGGCTTACAGGGGATTAGGACTGTGTGACATTACGGCTTTGTTTTAGTTAGCCCAGTTGAAAGCAAACAACAAGACTTCAACAGAACACATGATCACCACATCTTGTTTGTGGATGTTCTGACTGACTGATCACTGATGCCCAAACGACACACACAGGAGGGATCAGCGCTTGTAAGACTTTTAGAAGATGTTAGATGTTATTCTTTTATTTAATATAGCCCATTTTTATTCCTTTTTATGAAAAGACGGTCATGAAAGATGGGATTCAAACCTGCGTCCCCACTGTCGCTGCACCACAGCTTTGGCGTTATTGGATCTGTTGTTTTTTCTTCTGATGGATGGGGGTCTATGGCAGCCCTGTATGGTAAAAAGTTGTGAATATTGGCACACTGGTTGGGGAGTGTCTTAATAGTCCTAGTGCCAATTTTGGGGACAGTATCTCAAATCCTCTGGCGGCAATTGAAATTGTCCTATACGCTTTAGCCAATACATTTTGCTAACTGAGTGGCCTCCTTCGGCGTCAAGGAAAATCTACGCTATAATAGAGACGCTCTATTTCTCTATTAGATGTTAGGAAACTGAAAATGTAGTTTTCAAGCGAAAACAAATTAGTGCGAATGTGGCCTACAATAGAACGCAACAGTGCCCCGATCACTTTTTCAGCCGTCTGGGTTCCGGAAGTATTCTTCCCATTGATTATTTGCATATGCTTTTCATAAAATCCTTAGTAAAAGAGTTGTGCACCATGAACCAAACCAACAACCAGCTCTGAGGTGAATCACAACATTACAAACTTTGTTTTGAGCAAGGGTGTAGCCTGGAAATTACTTTTGGGTGGGCCTCAATAAAAATGGAAGGGCCAATTTTTTTTTTAACCAAATTTTCCTTAACAACAGAGAAAAGGCGCAATCAAGCAGTTCTTTCACACTTTCAGAAATCAGAATTTATGCATTAAACTATTTTATAAATATAGAGTACATTTGAAGTCAAAGAATAATCTCTTATATTCTGGGTGAATCTAATTCCGGCCCACCCTTGGCTACGCCACTGGTTTTGAGGCAAAACAGTATTTTTGGGGGGCAATAATTACAATCCCATGAAGCATTGGAAAGAATGTAATTAAGTTAAAAACAAAGGGAATATATAAAACTATTGATTTTAGGTTGTTGATTATAAGTATAGAAACAATATATTACATTTTTGAACAAATAGATAAGTAGTTTAAGGGTGAAGGGACTTGGACCAACTTGGTTGCATCATTCACAGTGCATCATGGGAGTGGGCGGTCGCTCCTGGGCATGTTTTGCGGGCTATGTTAGACGCAGTTCTCTTTGCTGGACCATGGGTAATGTACTTGTTCACCAGGAATTCCGCTATCAAACACAATTTTAAACTATGAAGTTAAAATAACACAGACTGATTCTACAACTGATCCAATCAGAATTTAGAGTCATAGGCTAATATCCATTTTATAATGTGTTTTTTTGGTATTCTGTCTTCGCTATCTTGAATAATGCTCATGAGGTGACATGGTGAGGCAGGATGGATGACCCAGCTAGTCACTATTCTGTAAAAAAAACAAGGACTGTGGGCCGGTAGCGCTCTTCCTACCTAGACAGCATAACAGTAGCATGACTAATACAAAAGACAAATAGAATGTGTTGTTCTCATTCATCTGAATATGTCAAACCCCTCCCTCTGTACGCAAACTCAAATTCACAGTAATTCAGCTGTGCTTATATCAGCAATGACGCTTTGACTCAAAGCTGCAGTCTGCATACTGTATCTGTCTGTCTGTATCACTCACACATCTTGCTGGACTATTTTGTCATGTTAAGATTCCCAAATGCCTTTTTGCCTTTTGTTGCTGTGTTTGCAGAACATGCATGCTATGTTTGAGTTATGAACCCATGATTGTGCTTGTATTGTGTGCGACATGACTGCTGTTTACACTATTTAGCATGCCAAACTCTTGTTTATCATTGAACTTACTCCTCTCAGGCCCATTTCACACTGCTAGTGTATTTATATTGGCGCCTGTATTAAGAGATTACAGCATTCACACTGCTTGTCTAAGCACTGCGGCACTACGTAGCTGAAGTGTAGTTGCAATTAGAGTGTCAGTACTGAGAAAATACAGAGAGTACAGTCAAAACACACTATAAATCTATTTATCAACACAATCTTTTGCAATGTACTGTAGGCTTTCAGAGAAATCACACTGTAAATTCAGCAACAGTAAGTCGAAGGTTTTGCCTCTAAAATCGGTTTGTGCTTACCGAAATTCAAATGTCTGCCCCCAGTGGTCGATGCTGGAAGTGCTGTTGAACATATTAGCAGGTGTGAGCTGCAAATTTTGGGTGAAATGTCCACAAATTGGGGCTAAAAGTGAGTTGTATTTTTAGTTGTAAATCATGCAATTCAGTTAACAGGAATGCATGTTTTATTAACCATACACCCTAACCCAAACCCCAAGCCTAACCATCAGAAGAGTAAAAATATAAGGGAAAATAGAACCACTCAATAGCGTTTACTTGAATGAGGTTACTTCCTGGATCCCACGGAACCAGAACCAGTGTCTTGGTGGTTGCTCGCGAAATGTGAAATGTGTTCATGCTTGAATTGATGCACTTTTGATACTGACCGCTTGTCAGTAATTCTTCTGTCAAGTGCATTGAATTAAGGGTACACAAACTTTCTAAGATTTTCCTGGGTGATACTGTTGTGGCTATTATGAAACAACATAAAGCACCTGCCTGATCTCATGATATTTATGTGACCAAAATGATGTGCTTCATTACACGTTTGGCTGCAGTTTCCCAGTGAAATGTCCAGCAGGGGGCACCAAAAGTGAGTTAAAGTGTGTCGTAATCAGACGAGGTTTCTAATGTGAGGTTTTAATGAGTAAAACGTACCTTCCAAACCTAAAACTTTAACCTAAATGTAAGCAACAGTGTTTTAAAGCAAATGAGAGGTGAACAAAACAGACATTCTTACCCTAAACTAACACCTAATTCAAGGTGTTTAGTACCTGATTTTCTGAAACATGCTTCAGTTCAACCCCTCATTAAAAAGCCAAACCTAGATCCTACAGTCTTATCAAATTTTAGACCTGTTTCTAAGCTCCCTTTTATATAACATTTTTAGAGAAAGTAGTTTTTCAACAATTGCATAGTTTTTTTTGGAAGAAAACAAGATATTCTAAGTTTTTCAGTCAAGTTTTAGAAAATACCACTCTACGGAGACAGCTCTTGTAAAAGTCTTAAATGATGTTCTGCTAACTATCGACACTGGTTGCTCCGCAGTATTTGTGCTTTTAGATTTGAGTGCTGTCTTTGATACAGTTGACCATACTATTCTCATTTGTCATTTAGAGAAATGCGTTGGCATGCAAGGAAATGCTTTAAATTGGTTTAAATCTTATTTTAAAAATAGAATGTAAAGGGGGTTATAAGGGAAAAGAGGGGGCGAGAACCAGCTTGACAATATAAATAAAGTTTAATGATAACCTTAAACTTAAAAACACACAAACAGAAACACATACAGGGCAGCTGCCTGTAGCTCTCTCTCTCTCGAACCACCATCTCCGGTCGCCTTTATCCCTCGCTCGCCTCATCAAGCTGATTGGGGTCCGGTCGTGCATCATTCCGGCCCGGCCCCGCCCTCCTCCGTGCTACATAGTTTTTCGGATAATATTGGAGAATTTTCCTCAGGTTCAGCTCCTCTTATGTGTGGTGTTCCTCAAGGGTCTATTCTTGCCCCAGTATTATTCTCCCTTTATATGCTTCTGTTAGGTTCAATCTTTAAGAAACATGATATCTCGTAGCTCGCTGTGCATGAAACCGCGGAGACTCACAGCATGTGGAGGCTCATGCTATTCTCCATGATCCATGCACAACTTACCACGCACCCCACTGAGAGTTAGAAGCACTAATCGCAACCATGAGGAGGTTACCACATGTGACTCTACCCTCCCTAGCAACATGGCCAATTTGGTTGCTTAGGAGACCTGGCTGGAGTCACTCAGCACAACCTGGGTTCGAACTCGCGTCTCCAGGGGTCGCTGAGCTACCCAGGCCCCTTGATTGACAATGTTAATGTTGATGTGACTTAAAGGGTTAGTTCACCCCAAAATGAAAATTCTCATGATTAACTTACCTTTAAGCCATCCCAGATGTGTATGACTTTCTTTCTTCATCAGAACCGAAGTGAAGATTTTTATAAGCAGATTTCAGCTCAGTTTGTCCACACAATGCATGTAAATGGGTACCATCAGGCTGCTGGCTGTTTGACAGTCCAAAAGGCATATATAGGCAGCATAAAATTAATCCACACGACTCCAGTCAACCAATTAATGTCTACTGTAGCAAACCGATAGGTTGGTGTAAGAAACAAATCGAAAATAAAAACATTTTTAACTTAAATCGTTGTTTCCGCCCAGTGCTATATTTCTGTTGGAAATTAACTCTCGCATGACATTCGTTCCTCTGTTGCATACAAAGCGCACACTTCTGACTTCTCGCGTGAACGCGCCATTGCGCTTACGTCACTGATGTGCCGACTGCTGGCAGGAAGCGAGCAGTTCACTGTTATGCCGATGATAGCCAAATTTACTTGCCCTTGAAACATTCCAAAAACTCTCTCTTTGCCTGTCTTGCCGACTTGAAGGCATGGATGTCTATTAACTTCTTAAATTTAAAAGTTACATTTCAGCTCTGTAGCCACATATGTTTTTTTCTTTTTTCTCCCCTTTTCTCCCCAATTTGGAATGCCCAATTCCCAATGCGCTCTGAGTCCTCGTGGTGGCGTAGTGACTCGCCTCAATCTGGGTGGCGGAGGACGAATCTCAGTTGCCTCCATGTTTGTGACGTCAATCTACGCATCTTATCACTTTACGCTATTCTCCGCGGCATCCACGCACAACTCACCACGTGCCCCACCGAGAGCGAGAACCACATTATAGTGACCACGAGGAGGTTACCCCATGTGACTCTAACCTCCCTAGCAACAGGGCCAATTTGGTTGCTTGGGAGACCAGGCTGGAGTCACCCAGCACACGCTGGATTCGAACTCGCGACTCCAGGGGTGGTAGTCAGCGTCTTTACTCGTTGAGCTACCCAGGCCCCCCGACTAGGTTGTAAAGTAATGGAGCAAACTACTTAAAAAAGATGACCTTCAGGTTGGATGCAAGTTTCACATGCAGTGACTTTCTATTCAGTAAATCTGACAGAATCCATTTTCAGTCTGTTCCTCACACAAAGCTGTTGCATGGCTTTAGAAGACTTGAAATATAGTATACAGGGTGCGTCCCTAGCTCCCTATGTCGTGAATCAGTATATCGTGAACACAAATTCGGGCACAGGTGTTCATCCACTGAACATTAGTACACTTATGACCTAATCACCTGTGACACGATTACGAACTTGCGCATTAAAACACAGCTGGTATTAATCAACAACATCACTGTATAAATGACATGCATTTTCATTGTAGATATACAAATGCAGGGTGTTATTATGAAAGAGAAAAATTACATAAAAAAAATAAATATAATGGAGTGTATTTTTAACCTTCTAACAACTCTAACAACTAATATTTAAAAGATTGTTTACCTTTCATGGTCATTATGAATGAAAGACAACAAACAACATCTCTATTAAAGAGAAAATAAGGCTTTGACTTCATTATTTTACACTTGTGTTCATCTTCTAAAGATTTGAGAGACTTCAGAAGACATGATGACGTTTCTGGTAAGGGAACATAGTGAGCAACGATGCTCCGTGGTTTTAAGGGTGCATTCTTGGAATTTTTAGGGAGTGAATGTTTCAGTGAGACGTCAGACTCCCTGATCAGTGCCCTGACCACTGAACTTTGGAGCTGACCGAGATGCATGTATAAACTACTTTATTTATTTATTTATTTTTGACCTTTTTGGCACTGACAAGAGGTTAGGACACGGCATTAAGGTAACATGACATTTTTATGATTACATGTTTATATTTAGGGGCAAGCAAATGGCTTTAGGGGTGAGATAGGGCTGAAACTAACTAACAAAAAGCATTCTACCTCCTTAAAGGAAATATTAAACGTCCAAAAATACAAAACACTCCCTATTTAAATTAAACTAGAGAAAAGGTAAATCTCAAAACAAAAAAACAGCCCTCAACTCCATCAGCTTCCTAAAGAATTTAATGTTTTACAACATTAACATTGAATGTAGTAACAAGGTTTAAGCAATCTTAAACACATCAGGCTCAAGCCTGATCTCATGAATTATATTATGTGGGTCATTACATGTATCACAGCAGTTTCGAGGTGAAATGTCGACGGTGTGGTGCTAAAAGTGAGTTAAATGTTCTCCCAAACAGATGCAGATTTTAAGGTTAATGTTCTATTGACTTTAAAATAAAAAAATCTGACCTCCCTTCCCATAAACCTTAAACCTAAACCTACTGAAAGCAAATGTGAGATAAAAACACAACCACATCATTTTGTGCTGCTTCTACGACACTTTGAGTTCACGTGTGGACTCGTGTGCTCTTCAGGACTCGTACTCCGCTCCTTTACATCACAAGTGCAACACTCTATCAGTTGAGCAATATGATCACAATTGAACAAGCTTGTAAATGTAGTTGATGATGTAATGCAAACGTTAAAATGAGTCATGCACTATAGTAAAAGTGTTTAGATGACATAAGATAGCATTGTGTGAGGAACAGGCGAAAAGTAAGTGTTTATGAACTGATAATCTGCCGTTTTACTCGTGATTTGTGTGAAAGGGAACAAAAGTCAATGTTGTTGTAGCGCCTCTAGTGTTCATTCCACCAGGAAACGGATGCGATACGTACAACGAGTCAAGTAAAATCAATTGGCAAAAATGTACGTATAGTAACCTGATTCTATGGGACTTTTATTTATGTGTTCCACTGAAAAAAATAACCGGATATGTGTTTGGAATGACATTAAGGTGAGTAAATAATGACATACATTTCAGATATAAACAGGGCTGACATGAATATTCAGGGTCTTGCCGCCTCCTTTAGTGTGAGCAGTTATGACTCCAAAGATGAAGACTTTTGTGTAATTTCAGTGTTGAGGTGTGTCGCTGTGTGTGATACTCGAGAGCTGATACAACTGCCCCATCTTCTTTTTAATTGCTTGAAAGGCAGCACAGGGAGACTGCTGCGCCCTGGCCTTGACAATGAGGAAAGGATTTAAGAATATATTATAGCTGGCAGTGAGATGCCCGAGGTAAAAGGAGGTGCAGGTGTGCTCCTCGCAGCCGTGATCCACTGTTATGATCTTCTCCGGGCTAAAAGGCCAGACCCGGAACACATGCGGCGTTCCACACACTTCCTGTTCTTATCTAGATGAGAATGGGGAACTACAATTCGCCACATGTCCTATTGTGAAGCAATCATGCTGGTTCCCATGGTGCAGTTCAGAGCAGGGAGGTACAGCTGGGTAATGTCTGAACCCCAGGTGACTCGGACAAGGCAGAATGTGTAGTATGTGAAAGTGTGACGAGACTTTGTTGCAGCCCAAAAGTGGTGCAAATCTCGGCTGGTGGGCACTGCTATAACAAACTTGATGTTATTGCAGCTGATGGCCTGAATTGACCATCTCTCCTCCATCCAATGCAATACAATCAAGATTTCAATAAAGACAAGAACAGGTGATTTTAGATGCAGCTTTATAAACAGTTCACTTCAGGAACATTCACACAAAATCATCATTATCATTTACTCACCCTCATGATGTTCCAAACCAGTGTGACTTGTAATTATAAACATTTATAATAATTCTCAACATGATGTTTTTGGCAGTATTTTTGACCAAATTAAAGGAACAGTTCAACCCAAAATGAAACTTCTCCCATCATTTACTCACCCTCATGCCATCCCAGATGTGTACGACTTTCTGTCTTCTGAAGAACACAAATTAAGGTTTTTAGAAAAATATTTCAGCTCTGTAGGTCCATACAATGCAAGTGAATGGTGACCAGAACTTTGAAGCTCCAAAAATCACACAAAATATTTTTTGTTTAAACATTGACCCCCAACACTTACTTAGTTTACTAATTCTACTAGTAAATAACCAGTATTGGCATTACATTCATGCTGTTTAGACAGGAGGGAACTGGCCCCCAAAGTGAGCCTTGATTCTCCCAAGGTTATTTTTCTAAATTAACCAACATCTTATAAAGCTTTTTGTTCCTTGCCAAAGTCACCACTGGCTGGCTAAACTGGGGGTCTAAATGCAAATATTATTTAATTAAGGCACAATCAACAATCACATTTTTATCAAATAGCACAATGATGACTAAGACATTATTGGCTTTATTTTATGTTATAGAATAATTTCATGTTCAGCTGCTTTGAAACAATGTCTGTTGTGAAAAGTGCTATACATATTAAAATGACTTGACTTGATTAATGTAATCAATAAGACTCCAGTGGTTTAATCCATGTCTTCAGAAGTGATATGATAGGTGTGGGTGAGAAACAGAACAATATTTTAGTCCATTTTTCTTTTTTACTATAATCTTTATTGTCACTTTCACATTCTTCTTCTTTTGTTTTTAACCGTTCTATTTCTTCTTGCATATCGCCACCTACTGGACAAGTAGGACAATTTATAGTAAAAAAAAGGACTTAAAGGAATATTCCGGATTCAGTGCAAGTTAAGCTCAGCCGACAGCATTTGTGGCATAATGTTTATTAACACAAAAATTTATTTCGACTCGTTCCTCCTTTTCTTTAAAAAAAAAGCACAAATGTGTGTTCCAGTGAGGAACTTACAATGGAAGTCAATGGGGTCAATCCGTAAACATTAAAATACTCACTGTTTCAAAAGTATAGACACAAGACATAAATGATATGCCTGTAAACATGATTTTAGTGTGATAAAATCACTTCTGTGTGAAGTTATAGCCAATTTTTCATCTTCGTTGCCATGACGATGTAATGTCAATAAACCCTAAACCCCTAAAATTACAATTTAAACACATCTGCAGCTCAAATAATACACAAGTTTTAACAGAAGAATGAATGTAAGTGCTTTTATAAAATTATAAGCTTCACATTTCTGCATTTAAATGGCCCCATTGACTTCCATTGTAAGTGCCTCACTGTAACCTCCATTTTTGCTTCTTTTTTTAGAGAATGAGTCGAAATTAATATTTGTGGTAATAAACATGCCACAAATGCTGCTGACTGAGCTTAACTTGTATTGAACCCAGAATATCCCTTTAAATATTGATCTGTTTCTCACCACACCTATCATATCACTTCTGAAGACATGGATTAAACCACCGGAGTCATATGGATTACTTTTATGCTGCCTTTTTGGAGCTTAAAAATTTTGACCCCCATTCACTTGCATTGTATGGACCTACAGAGCTGAAATATTCTTCTAAAAATCTTCATTTGTGTTCTGCAGAAGAAAGAAAGTCATACACATCTGGGATGGCATGAGCGGGAGTAAATAATGAGAGAATTTCCATTTTTGGGTGAACTATACCTTTAATGCATCCTTCCTGAACAAAGCATCAATTTCTTTCAAAAACAAAAATGCCTTAGTGATTCCAAACTTTTGAACAGTAGTGTATAAATGCTCCTTGCTTTCAGCTTTTGTTATCACACAAAAGAGTCCATTCAGAGTATTCAGACTACAACAGAGAAGACTGTGTGAATACGAATGTCTACCTTCACCAAATAATGATTCATTGTTTAATGTAGATATGGCTCTTTATTTGTCTGATATTGCCTTTGTAAAGTGTGTACTAGGCAGCTATTAACAGATGTGCACATAAAGACTAACTCTGATGTAACTGACCTGCAGTTTCAAACTGCTCTGATGTATTGTACGAGGTAAAGCTTTATGTTAGTCGTACACATGCGGTTAGTGAATGCCAGTTACCATGTACACCGGCAGATAAAGTTAACTTTGAACAAAATAGTTATGAATAGTTGCTTAACTATATATGTGATAAATCCATTCTGTTGCTGTAGCTTTGAAGCAATAAATGATTTCACCTCCAGTCACACTGGGCTGTTCTTCGCTTGAAAAGCACAAAATATGACAGGATACACGTGGAATATCTCCATAATCTAACTAGTAAAGTATTCCAATAGGAAAGAAAGAAAACCACAAAGGGCATATCTTTATTATCTCAAGAGTTTCTCCTTGACATCAATAAGATTAAATGGAGATCAAATGGAGACTTTGCAGAACCCCCCACCCCACACCCACCACCCCCCAGTAATCTCACATACTGTATGTTTCCTCGAGAGTGTCAGACGTTTCTCATCCAATTCTTCCAAGACCAAATGATCTGAGCTATACTAGTATCCACATTAACCTTGTGCGACCCTGCATGTGTGGATGTTGTATTTTGGCATTGCTATAAGCAACACATAATTTAAATGACAGAATACTGTTCATAAGACAGCCTACACTGTCATTTAAGGGTTAAACTTCCGCGTCCAGGCAGTCGGCAGCGACTTCTCTGTTCCCCGGCGGACGGCCGCGGCTGCTCCTTTGGGCGGACGGCAGTGGCGAGGACTTCACAATAGCGCATCCTCCTCCTTACCGGGTCTCGGCACCAATGTAACAGGGTTAAAAATGGGAAAGGACAAGGCAGAAACCAGCTCAGTCAAAGTAATATTTTAATAAGAACTTAAAGAAAAAGACAGAAGACACAAACACACACACGGCAGCTGCGTGTGACTCTCTCTCTCCCGAACTGCTGCATCCGGCTGCATTTAACCCTCTCCTTGGCTGATTAGCTCGACTGGGGGCCGGCCGTGCATAGTCACGGCCCGGCCCCGCCCTCCTCCTCATCACACTATATACTTACTGTGCATTTTCACATTGAGAATAAATGTATTCATGCAAAAGCTATATATGGAGTTAAGATAACTTAGTCCACATATGAAAACTATTTGCTCTAGAATATTATTATTATTATTATTATTATTATTGCTTGTTTATTACAGGTGCTATTAGTTAAAATCAAAAAGGGAAATGAAAAATGCACACAGCATTCACGCTCGGGTCTCAGGAAGTAAATTTTTATAGCTTCGTAATCTAACTGTATGACAACAGTCATCTAGTTTGTATCTGTTTTGATTTCTCCTTTAGGCAAAACATCAAAGACAAAATTAAAATAAGTAACCAAAGATCATTCAAATGTATTCTCGGATGTTGTGCATACAGCCAAGGCAATTCTCTCAAACGATTACAAAAGCATCTCTACTTTGAATTTGCCTTCAACATAAACTTTGTATGATTATTAATAATTAAACAATTATAATAATAACTCCCACATTGCACACATACATCTCAAAGATGTCTGTTTTTGATCTTTTCATCTGGAAAGCATTGCATGTTTTTTTGTTTTCTTTTTATTTTTCCCTTTTTCTCCCAATTTGGAACGCCCAATTCCCAAAGTGCTTTTCAGTCCTCGTGGTGGCGTAGTGATTCGCCTCAATCTGGGTGGCAGAGGATGAATCCCAGTTGCCTCCACGTCTGAGATCATCAACCCGTGCATTTTATCATGTGGCTTGTTGAGCGCGTTGCCACGGAGACGCCATCCACCGCGGCAACCACGCACAACTTACCACACGCCCCATTGAGAGCGAGAACCCCTAATGGCGACCACGAGGAGGTTACTCCATGTGACTCTACCCTCCCTAGCAACTGGGCCAATTTGTTTGCCTATGAGACCTGGCTGCAGTCACTCAGCACGCCCTGGGATTCGAACTAGCGAACTCCAGGGGTGGTAGCCAACGTATTTTAACACTGAGCTACCCAGGCCCCCAGCATTGCATTTTATATAACATCTGCTAAATATGTTTAATAATAAAAGGATCCAACTGACAAACATTCTAAATCATAAACGTCTCAAAGATATCTGCTAAACATCTTATAGACATCAGAGAGGAAACGTCTTATAGACGTATTACAGATGAGCAAACAACTTTAAAAAATATGTCTTCCAGATGTCTGGGTGATGTACGTGTGCAATCAGGGCTCATTTGAATCTGCAGTTAATCCTTGTGTTAGGAAATTAAAATAGTTGTCTATCTAAAATAGTATTTCTCCAAACGCATTGGTCTTGATTCACTGTTGCCGTGGATTGCACTATCCCAATCCTTGGCAACAGCACAGGTGAGGTGAGTTACAGTTCGGCACATTGTGTGTGTGTGTGTGTGTGTGTGTGTGTGTGTTTGGAGGCCATTTCATGCCTGGCTAGGCCTTCTTTGAGGCCCGACGCTCCTAATCTAGAAATAATTATTGCTGGATTATCCGGCGGCACTTCCTCAGGTCTGCACAGATTTCAGAAAAGCAGGCCAAGGGTGTGGCACTGCGCTGGAAGACACTAAAAGTGAGAATATAGAAAAAGAATAGTGAACAAAAGGTGTTTATTTACAGGGTGTTTTGAAAGACTAAGAAAAGGCTCTCATGTTGTCTACATGGTGTGAAGATTAGCTCCATTAAAATGACGTAACTCTGCTGACCAGTGGCGGTTCTGGTATACTTAGTGCCCTACGCGAGAATCTGTTCCTGTGCATGTGCAACGCACTTGATCTTCTGAAGCATGCAAAGTTGCAAACAGCCGAGCATGAGCAAAAAAAATCAGGCAGCATTTTCAAATAAAGTTGGTGTTAATGATTGATTTATTACTGATAATTAACTTATAAATTCACTTAGAAGCAAAACCTCCTTATTTATGTTTATAACCTGACTGGAACAAATTGGACGCCCCTCAACCCTGGAATAAATCAATCAATTAACAAATCTGCACAAATTCATTTTAATATTCAAAACAGCCTATCAAGAGGAAAGGTAAGCAGTTCCCACCTAGACTTTTGAACATTATTCTAACCATTCGAACAGCTAATGTTAGCTCTGATGTTATCCTCTCTCCACTCTGACAACAATACAGTTCTCCAGTGCAGCGATTAGTTATAAACAAATTAATTATCAAACCACCTATGGTTGTGTTAAATGATTGATTTATTGTACAATGACAATAATAATAACAATAATAATTTTTCCGATAGCGGATAGTTAAAAAATGCAACTATCGGCCCCGATTAATCGGTAAACCCGATATATCGGTCGCCCTCTAGCTGATGTTTCATTTCACCGGGAAACTGCTGCGATCATTTCGCAAAATTTATTTTTTTATTTTTTTTATTATGTTTTTTATTTTTTGGGTTTTCTCCCCTTTTCTCCCCAATGCCCAATTTCCAGTGCGCTCTAAGTCCTCATGGTGGTGTAGTGGCTCGCCTCAATCCGGGTGGCGGAGGATGAATCTCAGTTGCCTCCGCGTCTGAGACCGTCAATCCGCGTATCTTATCACGCACCGCGGAGACGTAGCGCACGTGGAGGATTCACGCTATTCTCCGCGGCATCCATGCACAACTCACCACGCGCCCCACCGAGAGCGAGAACCACACATTATAGCGACCACGAGGAGGTTACCCCATGTGACCCTACCCTCCCTAGCAACCAGGCCAATTTGGTTGCTTAGGAGACCTGACTGGAGTCACTCAGCGCACTCTGGATTCGAACTCACGACTTCAGGGGTGGTAGTCAGCATCCTCATTCCTCATAATATAACCCTTATTAGAGTACAAAAGATTATATGCACTAATGTCTGTCATAGTGTATAAATAGATCTTAAAGGAACATTCCGGGTTCAATACAAGTTAAGCTCAGTCGACAGCATTTGCATCATAATGTTGACTACCACAAAAAATTATTTCGAGTCATCCCTCCTTTTCCATTTTTTTTTTTTTTTTTATCCCCTATTCTCCCAATTTGGAATGCCCAATTCCCACTACTTAGTAGGTCCTCGTGGTGGCGCGGTTACTCACCTCAATCCGGGTGGCGGAGGACAAGTCTCAGTTGCCTCCACTTCTGAGACCGTCAATCCGCGCATCTTATCACGTGGCTCGTTGTACATGACACCACGGAGACTCACAGCATGTGGAGGCTCATGCTACTCTCCACGATCCACGCACAACTTACCACACGCCCCATTGAGAGCGAGAACCACTAATCACGACCACGAGGAGGTTACCCCATGTGACTCTACCCTCCCTAGCAACCGGGCCAATTTGGTTGCTTAGGAGGCGTTAGCTGGAGTCACTCAGCGTCCCTCCTTTTCTGTAAAAAAAAGCAAAGATCTGTGTTCCAGTGAGGCACTGGAGGTCAATGGGGCCAATTTTTGGAGGGTTTAAAGGCAGAAATGTGAAGCTTATCATTTTAGAAAAAGACTTACATTAATTCTTCTATTAAAACTTGTGTATTTTTTTGAAGTAAAATAGTTTATATCGTAATTTATATAGATGTTTTAGGCATTTAGGGTTTACGCCGTCAAAAATAGATTTGTAAGTGATTTTATCACATTAAAATTATGTTAACACACATATTGTTTATGTCTTGTGGCTATACTTTTGAAATAGTGAGTATTTTAATGTTTACAGATTGGCCCCATTGACTTCCATTGTAAATGCCTCACTGGAACACAGATTTGTGCTCTTTAGTCACCTCTGAATCGTTATATTGTCAAGTCAAGTCATTTTTATTTGTATAGTACTTTTCACAACACACATCGTTTCAAAGCAGCTTTACAGAAAATCATGCATTAAAAAAAACAAAAACAAAATGAAACTGTAATATCTATAAAGTCTTAGAGTCACCATTGTGTAGTTTGATTAAATATGATTGTAAATTGTGTATTAAATTAAATAATAATTGTATTTGTAAATGTAATAATAATTGTATAATATATTGTGTTATATGGTGTAATATAAAGTTCACATGCCTCTTAACATTGACATTTGCTACACTCATGCCTCTGCTGATCCAAACTGACTGGTCAAAAGAGCCCACGAATAAAGCCAATCACTCCTATGTGTACTCTGTGTACGGTGCCACATTGTTCATACACAATGTGCTCTTTGGCCAAATGGAAATCGCAGACACATTGTGCGGCGTCACAAAAATGGCATCATTTGCCGACCCTTTCACCTCTTGCTTGCAGGTGCCTTTTATGGGACGCTTTCAATTCTCTTAGGAAGCAAGATTCTCTTTTTAATGAAAGAGCTCGTCAGAAACGCAGCAAAAACTATTGTTAGGTCTGCACTGAGAAACGTTTCCCAATGGTCATTGTTTCAATGGTTGTCAAAGGGAATCAAATGAGACTTCATTAACAAAAGCTGTAACTGCTTCATCCTTTCTTCTGTGTGGCAGAGAGGATTTGTATCCTTATCTTGGCCCTTCCAAGGCCTTGTTTGCACCTTGTGGTGCAATACGTTTGCCTTATCCTGCAACCAGCGGGAGATTTTCTTTAAATAGAACGACCCTGCGCCTTGAAAGTGTATGAAAGAGAGGCTGATTTGCCAGCATCCTTTGCTGGAATTGTAAGGTCAACTAAAGCAACTCAGGCAATGCAAAGCGGTTCTCCTTTGTGCCGGTGTGACCTTTAAATCTGAGGTTACTTCCACTGTCACAGAGAGTGTATTGGGATGCATGAACACAATAGCAGAGTTGTGTCAATGGAGCGACCCCCTGTGTGAGGCCTTTGACTGAACTGCACTGCTGGCAATGCCATCTCAAGGTGTGTTTCGTCACGCTCGTCAACTATTAAGTGTGCTAATGTTTACACTTTTATCCATACAAACTGAAGTGCATTCAAAATATACATTTTTACCATTCTGTGTGTTCAATGGGAATCAAACCAATGGCTTTGGCATTGCTGGCACCATGTACAGTAACTATATGTTCCCCTAACATTCTCCTAACCTCTTCTGTATTGTTTGTTTCTGCATTTAATTCAACACGGTATTGCATTAATGTCAGTCATTGTTGTCTATAAACAACTCTGCAATATTTATGAAAAATAATCAAATATATGCTTCCATCCATCCATTTTCTATACGCACTTTCTTATGTAGGATCCCAGGGGTGCTGGAGACAACCCCAGCTACCTCGGGATGAAGACATAGTTAAATATATTATAATCAAAATTATTAAGTGTGTGAAAAAATAAAAAATAAAACCTAAAAAAACAAAACATGAAACAACATTCAGGATAAGTTCTTTTCAGGTTGTCCCACAAAAACTAACCGTTCTGGAAAGGTTTGTTTATGGTTAGAAAAATAAAACCTAAAAATAACCATTAGAGAACGTTCTGTATACGTTTATTCTTTTCAGGTTGTCCCACAAAATCCTCAATGCAATGTTCTGGGAAGGTTAGTTTATGGTTGTTAAACAGAACCTACAGAGAATGTTCCTAGACCATGAGGAATTGATTCCCAAAAACTAACCGAATGGGAACCATATGCTAACGTTAGGGGAACATTCTGTGTTTGCTGGCGATTCCTCTTAATGATTCTGGTTCCTTAAAAGTTCCATTACCATCTTTTAGTAGGCTACTTTTGAGGCAGTGGCGTAGCCACGGGTGTGCCGCCCCAAATGTAAGCTTGCACACCAAAATGAAAGACGCTTTACTGTTTGCATCATGTCAGACATGGTATTAACCGTTATTTATATTGGCTTAATTAACATAACAACAGTATTATTTGTCTTTTTCATTATGAACCAAACCTCCCTGTACTCCAAAAACACAAAGAATGTAAAAAAAAAAGGTTTTGAATCTTCTTAAAGTTGTGCAATCTTCTGTTCAACACAATGCATTACTGTTTTAAGTTTTTAAACCAATTAATATAACTAAAACCTGGTGTATATTTATATATATTTTTTTCTGTATTGTGCAAATTGTACCATCATTTATATTTATATTACTTTGGAAAATAATGATGAATTATTCCCAATTTTGTTTTTATTTTTTTTCATTTATTTTTTTGACAAATTATTCAGCCTCATATTTGTATATATTAACAGGGCAAATTACTACATAGATTTTTTTTTCTTTTTTTTTTTTTCTGTCAATTAAACTACAAAGAGATAAAAAAAAATGATAGCCAAAAAGAAATTGATGCAATGGTTGTTAATGGTCATTTTATTAAATTTTACTTAATTGTGCTTTAGTTCTTGCGCACCCAAAGTCTTGTTTCTGGCCTGTGTTTTGAGGAAAACATTTTTGGACATAAGAAATGCAGTTCTTATTGGATTTATTGCCCGTGAAATCATTTCACATTTTATCAGAACAGATCTCGCAAAAGGTGTTTATAGATGTTTTTAAATTATTTTATTTACTTATTCATTTTTATATAATACTACTAATTACAATAAAACTAATAATGTGTAACTTTAACTGTCACATCAATGTCACTGCACTGGTCGTGCTGTATGTGTGTTTATATGCACTTTAAAAGTGCGATTAAAGCAATAATTCGTCTTTTTAAAATGCCATGCAAAAGGGTTAGTCCGACTGAAATCGTACCAGATCTAGATCATGCAATCGTAGATAGGTTTGGTCGAGCATGTATACACTGTAAAAAACATCCTGTTGTTTTTACAAAAAAATAAAAAAATAAAAAAATAAATAAATGGCAGCTGTGAAAAAATACAGTAAAAATGTAAACATCTTGTAAATTTTTACAGTTTAAATTTTACAGTTGTAATTTACATGACCACGATGGCACTGTAAAAAAAAATCTGTTAAATTTACAGTAAAAAAAAAAACATCATAAACTTGATATTAACCTTCTGAAACTGTAAAAATCTGCTTTTCACTTTATAAGGTATTGTTAATCACCGTAACAATTACAGAAGAACACATGATGACATGAAGTTCATCAATAGTGTCTCTTCCAGAAGCAATGACCAATAAACATGTAGATACACATGTGACATTTAAATAATACAGTAAACATTAACTAAACTATATGAAATATAAAATATTTTTATTGATAAGTGATATTAAAAATAAGAAGAAACATAACTATTCCCATTAATTATAATGACATGTGATGGGTCATGCAGGTAATTGTGGGAACGACCGATTATTTTATTTTATTTTATTTTTGTTACTGTAATTTTAACAATGATTTACTGTAAAAACATGTACTCTCTTGTTAAACATAATGTACATTTTTACATTAATTATACAGGAAAATCACACTTTTTACATCTAAAAAATTTACCTTTTACAACATTTTATTGTAAAAACTATTTATTGTCTTTTAAAATATATTTTAAAATGTTATAAAAATATACAGTTAAATTTTTTACTGTATATATTACAGATGATACTTGTTAATCAATTCACTTTTTTTTCTGTAGCATTTTACAGTCAATTACTGTTAAAATTACAGACATTTTTACATCAGTCGGACAGCAATAAGCCTCTGTGTTATGTGCACGCTCCAAAAAATGACCTAACATATTTTCACTATGGACTATTTTCACAAATTCCATCATAAAATAGAATAAAAGAGGGTAACAGATGCATATAGGCAAGGTTAGCATACTAGCATTAACGCTATGAATGCAGGATGTAAATATTACAAATAACAGATAATAAACAGCAAATATATTACTTTCAATTATCAAGTGGTTAAAACACTTTCTTTTCCTGATCTGATGTGGATTCCATTCAGAGAATGAGGCAGAAAGCATGATTTTGATTAAATATGCAGCCTGAATAGGGTTGCATCCGTCCATAAAATATGGGATCGTCCTGTATTTAAAGATGAAATGATGCATGATGTATGATTTGCACTGTAGATTAAAAAGAGCCGGCTCATGAGAGTCATTTATTTGGGAATCAGACTGCACTGTCATGCTGTGTATTTCACATTGTAGAATAAAAAGAGCCAGCTCATGAGAGTAATTTATTCAGAATCGGGCGGCACTTGTCGCACTGTGTTTCGCACCATAGATTCAAAAGAACCGGCTCATAAGAGTCATTAGCACGGAAATCAGACTACACTGATCATACTGTATGTTTTGCACTGTAGATTCAAAAGAACCGGCTCATGGGAGTCATTTATTTGGGAATCGGACTGCACTGGTCACATGATTCACGGTGTAGATTCAAAAGAATCGGCTCAAAAGAGTCATTTATTTGGGAATCGGACTGCAGTGGTCACATGATTCATGGTGTAGATTCAAAAGAATCGGCTCAAAAGAGTCATTTATTTGGGAATCAGACTGCAGTGGTCACATGATTCATGGTGTAGATTCAAAAGAATCGGCTCAAAAGAGTCATTTATTTGGGAATCGGACTGCACTTATTGAGCTGTGTGTTTCTCTCAATAGATTCAAAAGAACCGACTCATAATATTTCTTTGTCTGGGAATAGGACTACACTGGTCACATGATTCACAGTGTAGATTCAAAAGAACCAACTCACAAGAATCATCTGTTTGGGAATTGGACTTCACTGGTCATGCTGTATATTTCACACTGTAGATTCAAAAGAGCCGGCTCATAAGAGTCATTTATTTGGGAATCAGACTGCACTGGTCATGCTGTATATTTCGCACTGTAGATTCAAAAGAGCCAACTCATAAGAGTCATTTATTTGGGAATCAGACTGCACTGGTCATGCTGTATATTTCGCACTGTAGATTCAAAAGAGCCAGCTAATAAGAGTCATTTATTTGGGAATCAGACTGCACTGGTCATGCTGTATATTTCACACTGTAGATTCAAAAGAGTCGGCTCATAAGAGTCATTTATTTGGGAATCAGACTACACTGGTCATGCTGTATATTTCACACTGTAGATTCAAAAGAGTCGGCTCATAAGAGTCATTTATTTGGGAATCAGACTACACTGGTCATGCTGTATATTTCGCACTGTAGATTCAAAAGAGCCGGCTCATAAGAGTCATTTATTTGGGAATCAGACTGCACTGGTCATGCTGTATATTTCGCACTGTAGATTCAAAAGAGCCAACTCATAAGAGTCATTTATTTGGGAATCAGACTGCACTGGTCATGCTGTATATTTCGCACTGTAGATTCAAAAGAGCCAGCTAATAAGAGTCATTTATTTGGGAATCAGACTGCACTGGTCATGCTGTATATTTCACACTGTAGATTCAAAAGAGTCGGCTCATAAGAGTCATTTATTTGGGAATCAGACTACACTGGTCATGCTGTATATTTCACACTGTAGATTCAAAAGAGTCGGCTCATAAGAGTCATTTATTTGGGAATCAGACTACACTGGTCATGCTGTATATTTCGCACTGTAGATTCAAAAGAGCCGGCTCATAAGAGTCATTTATTTGGGAATCAGACTGCACTGGTCATGCTGTATATTTCGCACTGTAGATTCAAAAGAGCCAACTCATAAGAGTCATTTATTTGGGAATCAGACTGCACTGGTCATGCTGTATATTTCACACTGTAGATTCAAAAGAGTCGGCTCATAAGAGTCATTTATTTGGGAATCAGACTACACTGGTCATGCTGTATATTTCACACTGTAGATTCAAAAGAGTCGGCTCATAAGAGTCATTTATTTGGGAATCAGACTACACTGGTCATGCTGTATATTTCGCACTGTAGATTCAAAAGAGCCAGCTCATAAGAGTCATTTATTTGGGAATCAGACTGCACTGGTCATGCTGTATATTTCACACTGTAGATTCAAAAGAGTCGGCTCATAAGAGTCATTTATTTGGGAATCAGACTACACTGGTCATGCTGTATATTTCACACTGTAGATTCAAAAGAGTCGGCTCATAAGAGTCATTTATTTGGGAATCAGACTACACTGGTCATGCTGTATATTTCACACTGTAGATTCAAAAGAGTCGGCTCATAAGAGTATTTTATTTGGGAATCAGACTACACTGGTCATGCTGTATATTTCGCACTGTAGATTCAAAAGAGCCGGCTCATAAGAGTCATTTATTTGGGAATCAGACTACACTGGTCATGCTGTATATTTCACACTGTAGATTCAAAAGAGCCAGCTCATAAGAGTCATTTATTTGGGAATCAGACTGCACTGGTCATGCTGTATATTTCACACTGTAGATTCAAAAGAGCCAGCTCATAAGAGTCATTTATTTGGGAATCAGACTACACTGGTCATGCTGTATATTTCACACTGTAGATTCAAAAGAGCCGGCTCATAAGAGTCATTTATTTGGGAATCAGACTACACTGGTCATGCTGTATATTTCACACTGTAGATTCAAAAGAGCCGGCTCATAAGAGTCATTTATTTGGGAATCAGACTGCACTGGTCATGCTGTATATTTCGCACTGTAGATTCAAAAGAGCCAACTCATAAGAGTCATTTATTTGGGAATCGGACTACACTTCGCGCTATGCGCTATGTGTTTTGCACTATAGATTCAAAAGAACTGACTCATAAGAGTCCTTTGTCTGGGAATAGGATTACACTGGTCACATGATTTGCAGTGAAGATTCAAAAGAGCCGACTCATCAGAGTCATTAGTTCGGAAATTGGACTGCAATGGTTGTGCTGTATGTTTTGCAGTGTAGATTCAAAAGCCACTAAAAGGAAGCGAAGGAAACACTGTCAGATTATTTTAGTCATGAAAAATCTGAGATCTCTTCTGAAGCTCTCGAGGAGACGCATGCAGGATTACTGGAGTCTTTTTGTCAGGAGAAACATCTTGCTTCCCATTTAATCTCATTGCAGTCTCGGAGAATGTGCAGTCAGACAATTTATACTACGCATTTTTTCCCCCTTTTTGGATCTACATTTACAAGCGCTTTTGGTGTGCTGTGCAGTCATCCAAATCATGTTTTTGTGAAATTTGAGAACTGGCCTGATATTCACAAATAGACTTTGAGGATACATCCGAGGAGGAGACTTATGCAAAAGTCTCAATTTGCTCTTCTTTTAATCTTATTGCTATTTAAGAGATCTGATTAGTAATTTTTCTTTACTTTAGGTAGACCCCTACACATGGAGGGCTCTAATAACATCTAATAACAATTTGCCAAAAGGGGGCAGCACACACCAATAAGCCCATCACAAATGTTAAGAAATGAAGACAATTATTAAGAATATGTTCTATGTTCTATCCTTTTAAAATAAAGACTTTTTGGCATTCTTTTTTTTTCTTAGAACAATATCTGTATATCCGCTAATGTTTACAAGTGTGCATCAAGGCTTTCTTTGCAAGAGGGTGCCTGTGATGTATTGGAAAGCGAAGGGTAATTTCAAAAGCCTGTCTCTTACTTCTTTACTGAGCTTAAATAAGTGGCTTCTCTTACCTTTTCACAACACACAAAAGCTTAATCCGTGGATGACTCCAGCCTCCAATGCAGACAGTGAGCGAGACCACCAAAGTTTATGTCAGGTCCCTCTCAGCACACACAATGACACATTGACTGGTGCTTCATGAAGTGAAAAATAGGGTAAAAAAGACAGTGATGTTCATAGTTATTCCCTGTAAGAAAAGCTTGGGTAACTGGGTGTTTGGAGGCCACACAATGGCCACAAACACAACAGAACAGGATGGGGTCGCTACTTTGAACAAAGAGTGAGTTAGGTGGTTACTGGGTTTGTCTTTGTGCCTTTGGTCTGTGTCTCATTCTGTATTGCAGAACACATGAGCTTTGAGGACAATTCCACACATATTACACAAAGCCATTGCTTTGTATCATTCCCATTTTACCCAGCATAGATCTAAATGTCAGAAACATGAACTGTGGATAAATGTTTGTTTTACCAATACTGTAGGAAAGAAAAGTCATACATGAGTTCTCGTTAATATCTTTATTTATTTTTTTCTAGACAGCAATGCGATTAAATGGAGAGCAAACTGAGACGTTTGCTTAAAGTCAACGTGAAACACATTTTGCAACCCATTTTACTTCATTTACCCATGCAGGTAAAACCAAATATTCAATGAGAGGACGGGACTTGAATTTATGAATTGGGAATTGATTGGATGGAGCCAGATGATTGGAGTTGGAAAAAGTAAGAGGGATTCACCGAAAAGGAAAGTTGTTTTAGAGGAAGAACAAAAGATTATTGATTATATTATATGAAGATTATTATTATTTTTTACTTTGGAATGACATGCACTGATGACTTGTGCACAATAAGACCAGAAACACACATTTAGAAAGTGTTGACTCTCACGTGTGTCTCCTCTCTCAAGCGATCTCAACAATGTCGCACATTGTGCTCAGAAGTCAGCAATCAACAGTCAGAGATCTCGCAACATAGTCTCATGACAACACTTTTCTCATGGCAAAATTGTAAGATATCGTCATATTTTAGTTTTGTATGTGAGTAAAAGGTGTATGTTTTTTGTACAAGCCAACAGGGTCCGTTTTGATTTCATGTTGACTTTTAAGTAAGGGCGTAGCCAGGAAATTACTTTTGGGTCGGCCTCAATAAAAATGGATGGGCCAAGTTCTCCCCGAAATTTTTTTTTTACCAAATTTTCCTTAACAACAGAGAAGCGGCGCATTCAAACAGTTCTTTCACACTTTCAGAAATTAATATGTATGCATTTTTTTAAACTATTTTATATTTGAAGTCAAAAAATGTTCTCTAATATTCTGTGCGGCCCGAGTCTAATTTGGGTGGGCCCAGGTCCACCCTGAACTACGCCACTGCTTTTAAGTCTCCTGCTTCTCAGAGGTTTCTCCTAAAATAAAGACCACAGTAGGGGGCCTGGGTAGTTCAGCGAGTAAAGACACTGACTACCACCCCTGAAGTCACGAGTTCGAATCCAGGGCGTGCTGAGTGACTCCAGCCAGGTCTCCTAAGCAACCAAATTGGCCCGGTTGCTAGGGAGGGTAGAGTCACATGGGGTAACCTCCTCGTGGTTGTGATTAGGGGTTCTCGCTCTCAATGGGGCGCGTGGTGAGTTGTGCGTGGATGCCATGGAGAATAGCGTGAAGCCTCCACACACGCTACATCTCCGCGGTAACGCGCTCAACAAGCCACGTGATAAAATGTGCGGATTGACGGTCTCAGACGTGGAGGCAACTGAGATTCGTCCTCCGCCACCCGGATTGAGGCGAGTCACTACGCCACCACGAGGACTCAGAGCGCATTGGGAATTGGGCATTCCAAATTGGGGAGAAAAGGAGAGAAAAATCACCAAAAAAAGAAAAAGAAAAAAAAAAGACCACAGTATGAGACCACATGAGTTTCAGCAGAGACCTCGACATTGTTAAACTATGTTTAAATCCCAAAGTCTGCAATCAAAAGTCAGAGATCGCAATATGAACTCAAGCATTTCTCATCAAAGACTTATCTGATCTAAACTACACTATACTCTTACTGAATGTCAACAGTTATCTCATTTGCTTCTTTTCTTTTCTCCTAGGGAATATAAAAAAAAAAAAAAAAACATGAGACAAAGTTGATAATGAAACATAACTGAGAGTTGCTCTGAGCAACACGATTTTCCTCCGGGAAAGAACAACAATCACTATCAATACGACACACAAACATGCCAATTAACATGAATTTTCCTAATTGCTTCGGACATCAAAGACTCGATTCTATCGCTTGTACAAAATAAAGCACTTAGGGTCAGCGGTGATGCAAATTGTCTTTTTTTTCCCCTCAATGCTTTGGTATCGCATGCCTGCAGTAGCTTTCTTTTCTTACAGAGGCGTAATTAGAGATAATGCTTTATTTAAACTGTTTATATACAAAGCTTTTATCCTCTTGTTAATGTGGCAGCCCTAAACAGGGGCGTTTGTTGCTGGATGTCGAAGGGATGTAGGTTGAGGTGAGGAGGGGTCAAATTAGATCTTATCGCAGTCATCTGTGATTAGTGCGGGTGGGTTTGGCCTGATTCTAACATGATAAACCGGGAAGAAGGCAGTACAGAGCACATCAAACACGGGACTGGCGACTGAAGGACCCCAAGGAGAAGCCCAGCCGTCCCACCCAAATGAAACTTCGTGGAGTGTTTACACTGAGATGACCCTCTCCAGAGCGCTTTGAGAGCGTTTAACAACAAACACCCTTTTTGCAGTGACAGCAACATGGTAATGACCAACCTTGCACATGAAGTCCTGACTTTATTAAAACCTTTGTTAACTATTGTATGGTTGATTATAATAATATTATTGAATAACCTGAGCAACCACTGGGTAGCACCATGATGATTCTGATTACCGCTCGACTGTTTTATGCTATCCAAAAGAAGCAATGTAAAAACCACCAAAATGAGCGATCCAGATGGAGAACAACAAGTTGGAGTAAAAATGAGTTCAGGCTCAATTTGTGCAGTTGTTGTCTGTTATATCAACTCTAAGAAGATATCAACGTTACTAACCTCGGGCCATCGCTTAACGTCATCTTCGCGTCACCTCGACGCTGTAAAGTATTGGCACTATGGAGCCACATGTTTTTTTATTTGGCAATTTTTACAAATTTACTATGCTAAACATTATCTGCTAAAATACTGAAGAAATTGAAAATCGTGGAGAGCAGAAAACGAAAACAGGCTTCCGTTATGTGTGTTGGAACACTTTTGCGTAACTTCCTGGTTTCAAATCCCGTGTTTAAAGCAGAAAGTTATCACGTTCGCAAAATCAACGATGCACGCGATTCGGAGGTTGCATTTTTTCCTCTAAAATTACATTTTAAAAACACTAGTTTAGGTTTGGGGTTTGGGTTGGGGTATACAGGGTTCAACGTGTGAATCAGTGCGATTCATTATATAAAAAATAATGTGTTCAAAAATTAACGCAATCAATCATGTCTCCGGACCATAATAAGGAATATTTCTACCATTGGAGCAATTCAAGCTTGAAGTACCACCTGTTTTCAGCAGGGGGCAGTAAGCAAAACCCCAGCTGTATAAGACAACAAACCACATTTAGGCTTGCTTGACACTAGTGACCACACAAGATGAGGATGTTCTTGCCTTCAAACACAGCTAAATGGATTACTGTGGACTGTAAGCCAATGACAGGCTAATGTTCAATAATATGGAAATAAATATTGTATATATACACTGGCGGCCAAAAGTTTGGAATAATGTACAGATTTTGCTGTTTCGGAAGGAAATTGGTACTTTAATTCACCAAAGTGGCATTCAAATGATCACAAAGTATAGTCAGGACATTACTGATGTAAAAAACAGCACCATCACTATTTGAAAAAAGTCATTTTTGATCAAATCTAGACAGCAGCCATCACTCCAACACCTTCTCCTTGAGTAATCATGATAAATTGATCATTTGGTGCTAGAAAATAACTTGCCATTATATCAAACACAGTTGAAAGATATTTGGTTCATTAAATGATGCTTAACATTGTCTTTGTGTTTGTTTTTGAGTTGCCACAGTATGCAATAGTCTGGCATGTCTTAAGGTCAATATTAGGTCAAAAATTGCAAAAAAGAAACAGCTTTCTTTAGAAACTCATCAGTCAATCATTGTTTTGAGGAATGAAGGCTATACAATGCTTGAAATTGCCAAAGAACTGAAGATTTCATACAAAGGTGTACACTACAGTCTTCAAAGACAAAGGACAACTGACTCTAACAAGAACAGAAAGAGATGTGGAAGACCAGATGTACAACTAAACAAGAGGATAAGTACATCAGAGTCTCTAGTTTGAGAAATAGACGCCTCACATGTCCTCAGCTGACAGCTTCATTGAATTCTACCCGCTCAACACCAGTTTCATGTACAACAGTAAAGAGAAGACTCAGGGGTGCAGGCCTTATGGGAAGAATTGCAAAGAAAAAGCCACTTTTGAAACAGAAAAACAAAAAGAAAAGGTTAGAGTGGGCAAAGAAACACAGACATTGGACAACAGATAATTGGAAAAGAGTGTTATGGATCTTAACCCCATTGAGCTTTTGTGGGATCAGCTAGACTGTAAGGTGTGTGAGAAGTGCCCGACAAGACAGACACATCTATGGCAAGTGCTACAGGAAGTGTGGGGTGAAATGTCACCTGAGTATTTGGACAAACTGACAGCTGGAATGTCAAGGATCTGCAAAGCTGTCATTGCTGCACATGGAGGATTTTTTGATGAGAACTCTTTGAAGTAGTTTAAGAAGTTCTGAACATTTTTTTCTAATTGTAATAGTAATTTTTCACGTTATTAATGTCCTGACTATACATTGTGATCAGTTGAATGCCACTTTGGTGAATTAAAGTACCAATTTCTTTCCATAAGAGCAAAATCTGTACATTATTCCAAACGTTTGGCCGCCAGTGTGTGTGTGTATATATATATATATATATATATATATATATATATATATATATATATATATATATATATATATATATATATATATTTAAAAGAAACTTTTTGTATTGTCTAATAAATGCTTTACTTGTTTGCCACAATAATGCAATGCATTTTAATGATCTGAATTGTTACATTTATAATAATTTAAATAAAACTTTTTATAATTATTTAATCATTAAATATTAAATAATTTTTATTTGAGGGCCTTTCTCAGAAGACATTTAAATATGCGATTAATTGTGATTGATTCGATTAAACAAATGTATGGATTGACAGCCCTATAAAATATATATTTCTGTTCACTGTACTGTATTACAGCCGGCACAGCTGAAAACAACTCGCTTCACAACTTGCTTTTGGCGCCCCTCTGTGGACAGTACACCTGGAAAATGTAACTCACACGTACACATACGCCGAACAACAGTTACATTGGCACTGGGGGCAATGTTTGCAATTTCGGCAAGCACAGACCAATTTTAGCTAAAGAAAAGTCCATCTACTGTTTCCAATTTCACTGTAAGATCAGTCTGGATAGTGACGCCTCCCTTATGAGACTGCCATGAGCTTACCAGCTGCATCAGTAAACAGACACCTTGCATGAGAAAAGGTTGTCAAGAAAGACATAAGGAAAGTTGAAATACCAAAATCAAGTCAAAATCTTAAATCCAACTTTTAAACAATTTTGTTCCATAAATTTGTCAGTAGATGCTTGGTTTAAGTGTTTACGATCTAAATCGTATTCACTTTAATGCATGTTGCTGGTCTTACTGAAAATGATACATTAGTGCACGTTACTCCAAATAAACATTTTATTTGTTTATTTATTTTTTTTGTCGGCCGATATCACCAGTCCCTCTTTATTTTCAACCCCTCCCCTCCAACCACCTGTCAAACGGAGACCACTTTTTCACGATCCAATAAATTCACGATGCTTAAAATACAGCTTTCATATTGAATAAGGTGTTTGACTCAGATTACATTATGGAATTAAAATGGGTTTTAAACAGCATTTCATGTTGACTTTAATAAAACGTCACTGAATTCCTTTACAATGCACTATCATAGAACTTGTTTGTATTTTTCTATTTTTGGGATGTTTTTAGCAAGTAAAATGTGAAAACATTGTCTTAATTTCTTCTAAAGCGCCAGAATAATGAAACATCCCTCGACATTTTAGTCCAGGTGACTCAGTGTTGCGGGTTTGTCCTTAAAATGTCAAGTCATAGTGTAACCGTAGCCATTGTGTGGTTTTGATTTGCTCATAATGTGATCTAAAGGGCTCTCGTAAGTTCTAGTCCCGGACTAGAATTACTCCACACACTCTTGAGTGTCTCTAAGTGCCATGAAAGCTGAAATCAGAGCTGTGAGACAAACACTGCATCCAAACTCTGTCGTTATACAGGAGTAGAGTCATTCTTGCTTTGCAGCAGTGCATTTTCATGATCCCATCATATACAGTACAGTACGGCTTATAATATATTGGATAAAATATTAAACTCACAATTTTTAATGATGGAAATCATACTAGTTTTCATAGATAGCACAATTAAGTGAACATAGGGGTTAATTATATAATTTTGCTACTTCGGTTTGAGCAGATGCCGCCATTTTTGCCATGTACTCTGGAAAAACTGGCAAATTATGTTTCAAACTAAACATGTTTTTTTTTTAGGAATATTGTTTAAATTGGACCAATCAATTAGTATGTTTTTCTAGTGTCGTCAATATCACTTTTCATCCTGATAGTCTTTTGTAATACACCTTTAACTAACAAAATCTTACAGTTAACTGTTTAACAGGTGTTTACTTCTTACATGTGACATCAAGTGTTCATCAGTAGGTTTTTTTTTTAAAACAAATTAGTCTTGAACTAGACAAAAGGAGGGAATGTTATGTAAATGAAGTTTTGAAGGAGGCGTGGGTGATTAGCATAAAGGTCAAGGGTCGCCATCGGCCATGGTTTCATCTGCACACAGTATTCTAGAACTGTGTGCGATCATGACACATAAAACAAAGGTAGAAATGCCAATGAGATCTTAATGTAACCTCCACTTCCTCCTCAACAGACTCCTCGAAACTACAGCAGGCCAGAGATACAATAGGAAGTGGAATATGTCACAAAAACATTCATGCAAATCAGCTGATTTTTGCCCCTTTTTTACTTCGGTCAATGATTCATTATGAGCTAATGGACAATAAAAAGCTTTAATATGAAGATAAACAAACGTTTTCAGAACAATCTATTTAATACAAAGTACAAAATAATGGACAAAAAGGAAAATGCTGAACAGGAAGCTATGGAAGCCAGTTCCCGCCATGGAATAAACGTTGTCACTCAAAATCGCAAGATATAAAGTTGCAGTTGCATTATATAAAAAAACTTTAATGTCACAATTACATGATAGAAACTCGCAACTTTATTTCTCGCAATTTGCATGTTGTGAGTTGTGACTTTATTCTTTAAAATTGCAACTATTTATCGCAAATGTGACTTTATTACTTGCAACTGCATTAAAATAGTCGTAATTGTGAGTAATAAAGTTGAATTTGCATGATATAATATTGCAATTGTGAGATATAAAGTCTATAAAACCTTGCGATTGTGACTTTATTTCTTGCAATTCAACTTTGCAGTTGCAACTTCGCAATTGCAATTTCATCTCGCAATTTTAACTATTTCTCACAATTGCGACATTGTATAAGATATATAGTCACAATTGCGTAATATAAGCTAAATTGCGAATTTACTTCTCATAATTACGAAAAATTGTTGCAATTGAAAGATTTATAATCATAACTGTGATTTTATTTCAATTTCGACTTTATTCTTTACAATTGCAACTATTTTTCACAATAGTGACTTTATTACTTGCAATAGCATGAAATAAAGTCACAATTGTGAGAAACAAATTTGAAATTGCATGATATAAACTTGCAATTGTGATATATAAAGTCTATAAAACTTCACAATTGTGACTTTACGTCTTGCAATTTTAACTTTATTCGTTACAGTTGCGACTTTATTTATCTCAATTGCGACCTTCCCTCGCAATTTAAACTTTATTTCTCACAATTGCGACTGTACATCAGATATAGTCACAATTGCGTGTTACAAGCTAAATTGCAAGTTTAAATCTCATATTCTTAAGAAATAGTCGCAATTGCAAGATTTAAAATCATAACTGTTATTTTATTTCTTGCCATTTCGACTTTATTCTTTGCAATTGCGACTATTTTTCGCAATAGTGACTTTATTACTTGCAACTGCATGAAATAAGTACATTTTGAGAGATACGTTTGAAATTGCAAGATAATATCGCAATTGCATGATATAAACTTGCAATTGTGATATCTAAAGTCTATAAAACTTCACATTTGTGACTTTACATCTTACAATTTTAACTTTAAACGTTGCAGTTACGACTTTACCTTGCAAGTTGAACTTTATTTCTCACAGTTGCGTGTTATAAGCTAAATTGCAAGTTTAAATCTCATATTTTTAAGAAATAGTTGCAATTACGAGATTTAAAATCATAACTGTTATTTTATTTCTTGCCATTTCGACTTTATTCTTTGCAATAGCGACTATTTTTCGCAATAGTGACTTTATTACTTGCAACTGCATGAAATAGTCACAATTTTGAGAAATACATTTGAAATTGCAAAATGTTAAATCGCAACTGCATAACATAAACATGCAATTGTGAGATATAAAGTCTATAAAACCTCGCAATTGTGACTTTATTTCTAGCAATTTTGACTTTATTTGTTACCGTTGCTACATTATACCACATATAAAGTCACAGTTGCAATTGCAAGATATAAAATTGAAATTGCATGATAGAAACTTACAATTGTGAGACAAAGTCTAAAAACCTTGCACGTGTTAGACTATTTCTTGCAATTTCGACTATTCGTTGCAGTTGCGACTTTATCGCAATTGTGACTTTATCTTGCAATTTTAACTTTATTTCTTACAATTGTGACTTTACATCAGATATAAAGTCACAATTGTGTTATATAAGCTAAATTGCAAGTTTTATATCTCGTAGTAATGAGAAATAGTCGCAAATGCGTGATTTATAATCATAACTGTGATTTTATTTCTCGCAATTTCAACTTTATTTCTTACATTTGCAACTTTATATCGAAAGTCACAATTGCATGGTATAGCAAGATTACATATCGTAATTATGTGAAATAAAGTCACAATTGCAAGAAATAAAGTTGCATTTCGAGATTTAAATGCACAATGGCAACTGTTTTTCACAACTGCAAGTTCATATCACACAATTGTGATTTTATATCTTTCAACTGGGAGAAATAAAGTCAGAATTGTGAGATGTAAAGTCATAATTACCTTTTTTATTTTTCAGTTACGTGGTGGGATCAAGGCACCATAGGAAGACGCTCCTGTTCAAATGTGATTTGAGAGCTGGAGTGGAGGGGAATATTTTCAATAATTAAGTTATCCTATACCCTCAAAAGTCAAGCTTGGAATATAGTGCGCAAATCAAATATGGACTACTTTTATGATATTTTTAAGGTGCTTTTTTTTTTGTACATTTTGGAACTTGACAGATGCGATCACTATAGTGTTGAATGGAAAAAGAGCTACGTGAAGATTCTACAGAGAGAGAGAGAGAGAGAGAGAGAGAGAGAGAGAGAAAACAGCAGATAAGTTTCACATGAGGGTGAGTAAATAATGACAATTTTCATTTTTGGGTGAACTACTGTATGGCAGCTTACCTGAGAAAAAGATGATGGCTGTACAGAATACTTTTAGATTCGCTGTCACTTTTGCACAAGTAAAAGATAAAAATAAGATTATACAATACAGATTGCATTGCTCTCACTTATATATTATATGCTGCTGTCACCAGTCGGTTTACAAAAATGAATGAATTCTTGATATTTTTGTAACCTTTGACTTCAATCAATATGTGTGTCACTGTCCCATCGTTATTTTCCATTGATATGTGCTCCAAAAATCAATTATTAAAGAAAGCTATTATTTTGCCACTAAACCCCCTCGGAACATACAATTTATGATTCATGGAATACATATAATGTAATTAAGAGCTTTGAAGTGAATCTATTTGCCTTCATTTGCATTTCTGTGTGCTTAACATTGACAGTGACCCGTCTGTGTGAGAGAGGAAGGTGCTACAGGCATGAGAGCGTTTGTTGTATCTAACGGCCAGCTCAACTGATTGTATAATGTGCTGATAAACAGGTCTTGAGTTTGTCCAGGAGAATGATTTTAACGTGACGTGAAAAAGGCTGGAAAATAGAAATATCTGTGTCTTGTGATGGTCTCTGTGGTATCCATATATAATAACTGTACAGAAAGGGAAATTTCAGAAGGGCAGTTCAGATAAGTCAAGAAATATATGAAATTATATTTTGCATACAGAACATGAAGCCAACATTTAGGAACATTAAGACTGATGCTAACACGAGGGACATGGACAACATGGATATTGTATCGTCACTGGAATCTGTTCAAGATGTTTAAATGTTTATTTCCCGGATTTTGAATGTACTGACCGCGACTAATGCCATATTTGAATGATACTAGTCCCTTATTCAATACTTCTTTCCATTTTTATGGTCGCGTAATGCATGGATTGTAGGAAGAGTCTCAATTTACATTTTTGATGTCACGTGGTGATCTAAAAGATTATTTAGAAATTAATTTTCGGAGGCCTTTGTTGGATGCTGCAAATCTCCCGCAATCTGCCGATTAGCTTGCTGCCGGATCTCATCTCTTGCTTTCAAGCATCCCGCACACAATGTAAGCCTGACTTTGGGAAATTCAGCTCATCCGTGTGGAACGTCATTGATAAAGCCACTGGAGCATGATTGAAGCTGATAGCGCTGATGCTAATGCTGTTTTAGTCTGTCATGTTAACAGCGAGAACACTCACACAAGGAATAAAGGTGATGGCAGAAAGACAATGAAAACATTATTTTACATTTTCAGCAATGATATGTACTGTAATGTAATGAGAGCATAAATTCACAGACACATACGTTTTGATGTTTAGCTACAGATTTATTAGCTAAACACAGATTCATTGAGATTCATTATCTCGAGGGACATTATTATTCTAGAGAGCATTTAACTGCACAAAAATCGGCATAGTGCAAGTGTAATGGTAGCTAGCTGGCTGGTAGCTGTGCAGTGTGTAAACCTCACTCCCCTGGCCTCATGAGGTTCACTAGCGACTGACGCTAGAGGCTGTGGCCTTTAGGCTCCTCGTTAGTGCGCCCGCCTCCCATGCTGGAGACGCCTGTTCGAAACCCGCTCGGAGCAGGTTGAACAGGACCTGTTACAGTGGTGCCGTGACCTGGATGGGAGTGAGGTTTAGGGGGGTGCGTGTAATGGTAGCCAGCTGGCAGGTAGCTGTGCAGTGAGTAAACCTCACTCCCCTGGCCTCATGAGGTGCACTAGCGACTGACGCTAGAGGCTAGATGCAGCCTTTAGCCTCCTCGTTAGCGCACTCACCTCCCATGCCGGAGATGCCGGTTTGAATCCCACTCAGAGCAGGTTGAGCAGGACCAGTTACAGTGATGCCGTGACCCGGATGGGAATGAGGTTTAGGGGGGTAAGTGTAATGGTAGCCAGCTGATAGGTAGCTGTGCAGTGTGTAAACCTCACTCCCCTGACCTCAAGAGGTGCATTAGGTGCTGTAGCCTTTAGTCCCTTTGTTAGCGCACCCACCTTCCATGCCAGAGACGCCGGTTCGAATCCCACTCAGAGCAGGTCGAGCAGGACCAGTTACAGTGGTGCCGTTACCCGGATGGGAATGAGGTTTAGGGGGGTGAGTGTAACAGTAGCCAACTGGCAGGTAGCTGTGCAGTGTGTAAACCTCACTACCCTAGACTCAACTACACTAGAGGCTTTAGCCTCCTTGTTAGCACGCCCGCCTCCCACACCGGAGCCGCCGAATCCCGTTCGGAGCAGGACAAGCAGGACCGGTTACACAAGACGAGTCATTAATGTTTTTGGTCCATTTTCCCAGTCCGTTTAGATGCATATTTATCTGCTAAAAGTTGAATGTCAACTTTATTGAATATACTCGCATACAGGTAGCCTCAAAGCTAATTCAGATTGGATAAAATGTTTGTGCAAACAGCAGAGCTGTTCAGCTGTGATGTAAATTGGTAGCGAACCCGAAAGGCTAATGCTGCATTCCAGACAATTCGAAACTCTGAACTTTCACACGTTCTACTTGTAAATTATGACTGGAACGTGGCCTGAAGATCAATCAATGCCGACTTCAGCGAGCAGCATCATTTAACGTAATTTCCAATATGCCCACGAGCATAAATCAGAGCTGGGATTTGTGAAACATGAAAACAAACTTTTCAGCATTTTCACTGCATGAGAATTGTTTGTGTATCAATCAATGCCTACGTTTTCACCTATTTTGTTCGTGTGACCGTGTCGTGTGACTGACTTAAAGCACTGAGGTCGGAAGTGGGAAATTTCAACTCGGATATTCCCACCTCTGACTTTGTCTGGAACACAGCAGGCCTGGCTCCAGCTCTAAGATGTAAGGTGGGCATAGGACCCGCCGGGTGGGCCGAACAGTTGGAGGCGTGGGTGTAGGTGTAGTTCTCAAGGTGGGCCAAGTTCATGATCCCCCCCTGTGGAGCCGGGCCTGGAACACAGCATAATTCGCCATGGGTTTCCTCAGTTATTTCCAATTGTTTTTCTTTAATAGGGATTTTCGAGTTATGAGTAAAATAAGATCTGTGGTGAAAATTATTTGAAGAGACTTTCACATTTTGTTCAAGAACATAAATTACACACAGTCACACCTAAATTGTGGATTATAAAGCCATTGTGTCTTATAAAAGTAAATGTTGCTAACGCGTTGCTAAATAAGGACAACAACAGTCGTCCATTGCGCAAAGCACGCAGCTCACATGCTCATGGTAGTTGTAGTCCTCAATTAGCATTGTGATAACAACAAGCATAAAAAAAAAAAAAAGAAAAACACGGTAGCTTCAAAAATGATTAATTGATAATAACAAAACACGCCTAAGAGCTGTGAGGTGAGGGAGAAAATTAGGTCTCTGAATTGGACTGAATTGGAAGTTTGTATTCACTTTTCAAACAAATTCTATTAATTATGCAAAATGGGAGGAAAGACTATGTTTTCTTTACCTATACTCTACTCCTACTTTGTGCATACCCCGAAGTTGGCAAATAGTGCATTTATATTCACATTAATTCATTTAGCAAACACTTTTATCCAAAGTGACTTACAAGCAAGCACAATAAATTCCAGGGAAAACACTATGCGAGTGCTGCTATACCATACACTCAAAACAATTATTTAAAGATTTATGCATTTCAATTTCGATTAATTTCAAATTGACAAAATTCCATCAAATCGAATTGAGTAATCTTTAATAAAAGAAAATAAAAAAATGAAATATTTTAAATTTTATTAATTAAATTTTATTAACTCAATTTGATGTAATTTTGTTATTCTTAAAACTTAAAATAAGCTACAAATATTTTTTTTTTTTTTTTTTTTTTTTGTGTTCCAATATAAAAATAGGTATAAATATAGAAAATATATACAGTATTTACAGTATATGGTAAAAACGTCCATTTGATAATTAGATTTTTTTTTTTGTATATATATTTTTATATTATGCATATGTTTACTGTTTTTAAATGTTTAATTACCTTATCTGAGTTTTCTGGAATCTGTTTGAAAACAGTGATAATGTAAATATAAATAAGCATAATAAATATTGATACAAATCATTCAATAATAGGGGCAAAATAGATAGAGACAGAAAACAACATAGATCAGGTAAATAAAGATTTAAAAATAATAAACATATATATATAAATATATAAAATAAAAATAAAAAAAATTAACAAATGGATTTTTTACTATATGCTGTAGGAAATCTATATTTTCTATATTTAAACTTATTTGTATATTGGAACACTTAAAAAAAATAAAAATATTTTAGCTTTTAAGTTTTACGGATAACAGAATTCCATCAAATTTAATTGTGACAATATTAAATTAATAAAAACTTACAATATTTATTTTTTTCTTTTCTTATATTAAAGATTACTCAATTAAATTGTATGTAATTTTGTAACTAAATTATGCATAAATGCATAAATCTTTAAATAATTGTTTTGAGTGTATGGTATACACTCGCATAGTGTTTTCCCTGGAATTTATCATGCTTGCTTGTAAGTCACTTTGGATAAAAGTGTTTGCTAAATGAATAAATGTTAATGTAACTGTACTATTTGCCAACTTCGGGTTATGCACAAAGTAGGTTGCCAGAAATCTGTTGAGTATAGGTAAAGAAAACAAACTAGTCTCGCCTCCCATTTTGCATAATTAATAGAATTTGCTTGAAAAGTGAATACAAACTTTATCCATATCAGAGACCTAATTTTCTCCCTCATCTTACAGCTCTTCGGCACGTTTTGTTGTGTCACAGTTATTATCATGGTTAGAAAGTGGCTTCCATAACGACTCCTGCCTTCATCCTTTTCATCCTCATTTCACAAGAGATGTAATCCAAACAAGTCTGGCATTTTCACATTACCACAGGGCTCCCATTTACCACATATTTACAAGGCACAGTCCCTTCCAGGTGAGCTAAGCAGTCGTAACCCAAAACCTTCACACCTTTGTCAGCTCCTGGCCTGGTTGCTTCCGATGTAAGCTGGTTAAGAAAACCCAACCGTCTCCCTTCCTCTCGGCACGGGATATCAGTAAGTGAGACAGACAGATGCCCTAAGACAGTTTAAACTTCATTTCCGCTTGTTGAAACTGATAGCACGTTAGAAAACTGCCAAGCTGCAGGGTTGTGTGTGAGGAGTCAAAGGTAGAAGAACTCCCACGGTCACGGAGAGTGTTTGGAGAAACAGAAAGACACCGAAAGAGAGAAGCTACTGTCAATCTGAAGAGTTTATACCTTTCCGCTTTTCCCTGCACTTCCAAAACACAGTAAAGCTGCTTAGGAGTGCCGCATCCCTCTCCTTTAGGCCTTCTCCTTCTTCATTCATCTACTGGAGTTGCTTAGCATTTGTGAGATTGTAAGCCAGATTTTCCCAAACAAGTTCATTAGGGATTTCGTCATCGCCTTGATGGGTTTCTGGTATTGGCGCTCTTGCAGATTACGTTTCTCTGCTTTATAAAGATGTATTTGTTCCCTGCATGGCCCGGGCAATCCGAACAAGATGCTCCTCTATTGAATGAGACCTCGCTTTGCCAGGATGAGATTTGCTAGTGGGACGACCGCTGCAACAAACGTGCAGGTTTTGGTCAGATTGGAAACACTGACATGAAGAGGTTTTGTTTTAAATATGAAAAGATGATTGAGGTTGTTGAGCACACTTGGAGGAATAATATTCACCCACAAATGAAAATGCTGTCATTATTTACTCATGTTGTTCCAAACTTGTATGCAGCTATTTTTATTGATGTTTTACAGTGGAAAACAAACAAGATAGTTTTTGAAGAAGCTTCATGCAGGTCTTTTCCATACAACATCAGTTCATAGTGACCATAGCATTTTCCTAGTGTCAGTTTTACTCAATCCTCCCATGTTCATATTACTCAAAAAATTCACATAACCAAAGGAACTTAAATTAACTGAGTTGATTCAACTAAAAAGTGTCTTGTCAGCTTTACTTAATCCTTGTGAGTTCCCAGCTTGCTTTGCATGGGACTCGACAGGGAGAGTAAATGTTAAAATTAAGTGTTATTTTATGTTTCTTTGTGCAAGATGACTATAAAGGGGGAACTTGTTAGTGTTTTATGCTTTTTATTGTGAGATTTAGAAGAATTTCTGTAATGTTGTTCTTTTGAGGTTACCATCATGGTGAAGAGTGGAGCTTGAGCCTAGTTTGAGGACCAATACAGTTTGTGTATTCAACATAATGCTTTACCTACTGAGCAATTGCAGTGCTAACCATAGCAAAGTGACCAAGATGCACTCAGTAGTGCTTCCCACCAGCATGTATGTAATTAGCATGCTAACATTTCCTGTCATACCTAGCATATCACTAAAAGAGTTTCATTTGAGTTATTTTGACATGTTAAATTTTGTTTGGTTTACTTGATTCAGTTAGGTTTCCTCAACTCATTTCAAATATGTGGAAACCCCTGAGTCAATTTGACTTGTGTGCTATATTCACATTTTTCTTTTAGCTTTGTGTAAGGAACAGACCATACATTAAAGAGAGCTCTAGTTCTCAAATCAAATATGGCGGTGTTACATTAGTGTCAGGTTTGACATCAATGGTGCTTGCAAACGAGACATGCGAAAACCAATGATAATGTTTGATGTCATCGATTTCAAAATGCCATATTAGCATATAAGACTCTTGTGAATAAGAACTGTTTACAAGCTTCATGAAAATATTAGGGAATTTTAAAATTGGGATTTCCTAGCCTGAAAAGTTCCATATAATGGAAATTATATATACATACACTATATTGCCAAAAGTATTCGCTCACCCATCCAAATAATTGAATTCAGGTGTTCCAATCACTTCCATGGCCACAGGTGTATAAAATGAAGCACCTAGGCATGCAGACTGCTTCTACAAACATTTGTGAAAGAATGGGCCGCTCTCAGGAGCTCAGTGAATTCCAGCGTGGTACTGTGATAGGATGCCACCTGTGCAACAATTCCAGTCGTGAAATTTCCTCGCTACTAAATATTCCACAGTCAACTGTCAGTGGTATTATAACAAAGTGGAAGCAATTGGGAATGACAGCAACTCAGCCACGAAGTGGTAGGCCACGTAAAATGACAGAGCGGGGTCAGCGGATGCTGAGGCGCATAGTGTGCAGAGGTCGCCAACTTTCTGCAGAGTCAATCGCTACAGACCTCCAAAGTTCATGTGACCTTCAGATTAGCTCAAGAACAGTGCGTAGAGAGCTTCATGGAATGGGTTTCCATAGCCGCGCAGCTGCATCCAAGCCATACATCACCAAGTGCAATGCAAAGCGTCGGATGCAGTGGTGTAAAGCACGCCGCCACTGGACTCTAGAGCAGTGGAGACGTGTTCTCTGGAGTGACGAATCACGCTTCTCCATCTGGCAATCTGATGGACGAGTCTGGGTTTGGCGGTTTCCAGGAGAATGGTACTTGTCTGACTGCATTGTGCCAACTGTGAAGTTTGGTGGAGGGGGGATTATGGTGTGGGGTTGTTTTTCAGGAGCTGGGCTTGGCCCCTTAGTTCCAGTGAAAGGAACTCTGAATGCTTCAGCATACCAAGAGATTTTGGACAATTCCATGCTCCCAACTTTGTGGGAACAGTTTGGGGATGGCCCCTTCCTGTTCCAACATGACTGCGCACCAGTGCACAAAGCAAGGTCCATAAAGACATGGATGAGCGAGTTTGGTGTGGAAGAACTTGACTGGCCTGCACAGAGTCCTGACCTCAACCTGATAGAGCACCTTTGGGATGAATTAGAGCGAAGACTGCGAGCCAGGCCTTCTCGTCCAACATCAGTGTCTGACCTCACAAATGCGCTTCTGGAAGAATGGTCAAAAATTCCCATAAACACACTCCTAAACCTTGTGGAAAGCCTTCCCAGAAGAGTTGAAGCTGTTTTAGCTGCAAAGGGTGGGCCGACGTCATATTAAACCCTATGGATTAAGAATGGGATGTCACTTAAGTTCATATGTGTCTAAAGGCAGATGAGCGAATACTTTTGGCAATATAGTGTATATATAAAAAAAAATTTCTTAACGGACATTAACGCAATTTCTTCCGCATTGTCTATTTTAATACTTAAAGTTCTATATATGGATGGCAATAGTGTCAATACTGAAAATCATGCCAATAAAGCTTTGTTGCAGCCTGATCTCATGAAAATTATGTGGCTGTGGTGACATTTTTGCAGAATTATTTTACGCCATTAATTACACATATTGCAGCAATTCTGAGGTAACATGTCCACTGTGTGGGGCTAAAACAGTGTTGTAAAAAGTATCCATTTGTCATACCTTAATAAAAGTAAAGATTCCTTCGTGGAAATTGACACAAGTAAAAGTTAAAGTAACTCATGAGAAAAATACTTAAGTAAAAGTAATAAAGAAACCAATATTAAATTTACTTAAGTATCAAAAGTACAAGAAAATCGCATCAATTACAGCACAGCTAATTTTATCTGATAGATAGCTGTGCAATGTGTATAAACCTCACTCTCCTGACCTCAAGAGGTGCACTAGTGACTGACGCTAGCGGCTGTAGCCTTTAGCCTTCTTGTTAGTGCACCTGCCTCCCATGCTGGAGACGCCAACTCGAGTCCCGTATGGAGCGGGTAGAACAGGAGCGTCACAGTGGTGCCGTGACCCGGATGGGAGTAAAGTTTAGGGGGGTGAGTGTAACGGTGGCCAGCTGATAGATAGCTGTGCAATGTGTATAAACCTCACTCTACTGACCTCAAGAGGTGCACTAGCGACTGATGCTAGAGGCTGTAGCCTTTAGCCTTCTTGTTAGCGCACCCGGCTCCCACGCAGGAGACGCCGATTTGAGTCCCATACGGAGCGGGTAGAACAGGAGCATCACACATTCATGCACTGTTGGAATGATCATACTTACAAGATGAACTCAGATGAATGCCACCATAAAGTCGTAATTACCAGTGGGATTTTCTTGGAGCCTTAGTTAAATATAAATATAATAATATTTAAAACATAATTCTGTTTTACTTGTGGACTTTTACAGTACTGTTTTGATATGCATTTGTGCCATTGATGAAGAATAAAGCTTGTGGGAAAATAAGACTCATTTAGCTGGTTTATGAGGTGACAGGCTTCTGCAGCAAAACAACATTTACCATCAGTATATGTGACTGCATGTATATAGTCTTCATTTTGTGCATTGCTGCTAAAAGAGTGAAAAAGCTAAAACCTTAGCAACCACCCAGTACACCCTAGTAATGCTATCTGTTACTATCTGTTTCAGGTTGAATGAGTTTTGCAAATGTTATTGTTAGACATTTTCACGAGCACATATGCTCATTATACACACATTGTACCTTGGTTAAATGTAAAAGGTAACCACATTGATTGACTTGTTATGAACAGGTCGTGTGGAAAGGTGGGAGACTGATCGCACACAACTTCATTATTTCATAACGTTCATAAAGTTTGAACCAAAACATTTCAAATTAATTCAAAGTCAAAACACAGATTAAAACTTACATAAGTGTTTTCTTCTCTTCCCCAGTGGAGATGCATCGTTTGACGCAAGCATCCTTGTGATTATGATTCAGATTCGTGAATCGCAAATAGAACCATTCAGACCACTTTTTGAATCTTTTTGAGCTATTCAAAGGAATAGAATTTAAAAGATTTGACTCAAATGATTCTTTCACGAATCGGACATCACTATCGCCGATACACATGCTTTTTGCGATGTTCAGTCGCAAAAGTAACGAAAGGGTCTGTCGAAATGTATCAGAGTAAAAGTAGTCATTTTCTCTTTAAAATGTAGTAAAGTAAAATGTCAACAGAAATATTTACACTCAAGTACAAATATTCAAAAAATGTACTTTGTATTTGTACTTTGTTGCTATATACTTCTGGTTTTAAATCAAGAAAACCGACCTCCCTACCCTAAACCTTAAACCTAAACCTAACTGATAGTGTCAGAAAACGCAAATGTGAGATGAAAAACACAACCACGTCATTTTGTGGTGCTTCTACGACACTTTTAGTTCACATGTGGACTCGTGTGCTCTTCAGGACTCGTACTCCGCTCATTTACATCACAAGTGCAACGCTCTATCAGTCGAGCAATTTGATCACACTTGAACAAGCTTGTGAATGTAGTTGATTATGTAATGCAAACTTTAAAATGAGTCATGCACTATAGTCAATGTGTTTAGATGTCATAAGATAGCATTGTGTGAGGAACAGATGAAAAGTAAGTGTTTATGAACTGATAATCTGCCATTTTACTCGTGATTTGTGTGAAAGTGAATTAAGTCGTTGTTGTAGCGCCTCTAGTGTTCATTTCACGGACTGTAAAATGTAGGTATAGTAACATGATTCTATGAGATCAGGTTGATTAGTTGACTGACTCATTATCACTGTGAACTTTTGTTGTGTTGGTATAGAGCTGCTTAAAGATTGGTCAAAAATGCCCCTGTGTTCCACAGAAAAAATAACAGCACATGAGTCCGGAACGATACGCGGGGAGACTAAATAATGACAGATTTGTAATTTTTTGGGGTAAGCTATTCCTTTAAGACGAAATGAACTTTTATGAATAGAACATTTTTCTATTTTAAACTTTTTATTTTCACCTCATGCTGTGTGTTACAATAAAAAACCCTATTCATGCTGCCTTTCAAATGGAAAATAACTTGATATAAGGTGTTTGTTCCCTGGCTTTGTGATTTGCGAAATGCTCAGATTCCAATATGTATTCCATACAGAAGTCCGGACGGAAATCCACAAGTCGTATTATTCTCCACAATTCCTCACAGATTTGATTATGATAAAGTTCTATTAGTGTGTGGCAGTAAATAGAGAGTCCATTTCACATTCTATTGAAAGAGGAGAATGGACACCAAAAGTCAAAATGAGAACCGAAGCAAACAGCAGGCGTGGAGTTATTGAAGCACATAATCAGCCAATGGAAAAACTCTGAGCTCACCTTAACAGGGATTCCTCGACTAATAAGTGTCATAAAACCAAGAGTGAATCCAGACTTGAGCTGCTTTAATGACTCTTTGGCAGAGCAAATCTCATTGGTGTAGGCTTAGGATAATTACTTAATAGAACAAAAAATGCATTCTTCTGAACATGATTGGAGTGGATTAATGATTGTAAAGCTGCATGATTTGGACTATATTTAGTGGTGCTTTGCTAACATCAATGTTACTATTGCATAAAAAGGGCGAGGGCAGTCTGATCCTTTAGTATTGATCCTTATGATACAGATGTTATATGGAGTGTATGGATCCTCACATAAAAATGTTGGTTTTAAAGCTTTAGTGATTTTATTAATTAGTTTCCATGAAAATGTACTATGTGTATCATAAGCTTTGAAGTGGAAAAAAAAATGTATATTATCAAATTATATGACCCATGGCTTTACTATGGGTATAGTAATATTATAGTAACCATGGCTGTATCTTGTGGTTACTATGGCTATACTACAAATACCATAACTATGGTTAACATAGTAAAAGCATGGTTAATTTTCACTAGGGTAAACAAAAACAGATGTGTAATAATTTTCAATTTAGGCCTATAAATGTTTTAAAATATATGGCTTTTAAATATAATATTTACAATGACCTGTTTAAAAAAAAAAAATGGGTATAATAAAGTTTAATTTACAAAATGTATCATTTTTAAAATGGCTATTTTCTCCTCAGAATTTGCACAAATATTGTATTGATAATAAATATTGGCACTGATAGTATCGCCCATCCCTACCCAAAAATGAAAATTATATAATCATTTACTCACCCTCATGTTGTTCCAAACCTGTCTGACTTTCTTGCTTATGCGGAACACAAAAGTGAAGTGAGTTTGGAACAGCATGAGGGTGAGTACATGATGGCAGAATTTTCATTTTTGGACGAACGATCCCTTTGTGTAATCAGTAATGAAATGATCCTCCGAAGACATATTGTTTCTTTATATTCTCTTACTAATTGTTTGATGCTTTGTAACACAATGCCTCTCGAACACTGTACACACACTTCACCTGCAGTCATATCATATTCATAAGTACATGTAGGTTTGTTTCTGTGTCTAAGCAAGTTTCCCCGCAAACACACAGCAAAATACCTATAGAAGCAGCACCTGTGAGTTAAGAGGTGTTTGGATTGTGATAAAGGATTTTGTTTATCCTTTTATGGCCCATCTCTCTGCCTACACCTTGATCTACCTGTGCTGTAGGCGTTGAACACAACTCCACAGAGATCAAACCAACTTTCATAGCTTCAGGAAACGATGCACTGTGATCTGCACTGATGTATCTCCCATGCCTGTCAAACCAGATGGTTAAATGATGCTTGCTTTTTGCCTGCACTTAGAAAGATCTGTATTTTTAGTTTTATTGCACTTAAAGTGTGACATGCTGTGGAGTGACATATATACAGTATATATACAGTGTCAAAAACACATTCTCAGTTCAGTTGATCAAGTAGAGATGACTATATGCTTTCACAGTGAACATCGGTCAGATTCACACTGATTATGTGTGTTTTTGCCTTGTTGAGTTTAGAGTCATGCAAAGCATGAAAATGACAACTTCTTATTGTTGCTAATGGGAGAAACATGTCCATGTCACATTTCACCACAAAATAAAAAATAAATAAAATAAAAAAACGACAAGAAATTATATTTTGCACAAAGAAAATTAAACCTATTTTTAGGACCATTATGATATTTTGCACTGACATTTTCAATATATGTGTATTTTTAAATGACACTCTTTGCACAGTTAAGCACATTTTGCATTAGAGTAAAACAAAATATTATTATTATTTTTTTAATTATAGGGGAAATTAGGAAATAGTGCCACAATGCAAAAAATGTTTGTTTTTTTATTATCAAAAAATCTTAATTTATTCCTTTATTCCTTTCTTTTGATGGTTAGATATGACCTTCAGACAGGTTTCGTGAGGTTTTCTCAGATGTTTCTCCGACAATCAGTGGCGGACAGGGGCTTCTGGCCACCCCACTCAAAGCCGCACCACTCAAACCCATGTCCCGTGCATCCTGTATCCACTCCTATCCGTTTTTGTATCCACGAGCCTCCAACAATGATGCCCCCCCCCCCCCAGTCGGACAATATGACAACAATGACCACCTCAGCCCCCCTTGGACAAATTTTGTTGGCCACCACAAACCGATCGCTGGCCCCTACCACTGCTGGCAATAATTTAGGAGAAACAAAAATAAACACAGATGAGACAATTGTTGACATACAGTAAGAGTACAGAGCTTTAAAATTAAAGGAATAGTTTCTCACACTCTTATGCTTGTACACCAGTAGTGTAGTCTAGGACACACGTAGGCATACACCGTATGCCCACCTATCTTTCTTAGGCTTTTGCATATGCCCGCCTAAAATAAGCGATGATACGTATTACTTCTTCAGTGTACTAACGCAATGCCGCAGCACCGTTGAGTGAGTTGTGTTTGTTTATTTTTATTTTTTAAGTGTACAGAGATTCTCTCTAAATGTGCACGGTGTAGCGGGAGGCGGGAGCGCAACTGATGGCACTGGCAAGACAGACAAACTGACTAAGCTGATCCACCAATCAGAACGTTCATTTCAGACATGATTGGATATTTGCTAACCATTAATATTTTCAGTTGCAGTAAGGGGCGTGGCATTTCCAGCATCTAATGCTGATGCACATGCATCCCTGGAGTAACCATAATTTGCGCTGTAAATATATTTCCCTGCTAAATGTAAATATCTAGGCTATATACAGTGTAAATATATACTTTACATTTAACTTATGCAATTAAACTTTGTGAAAATACTGCATTTTATTGCACCCATGCTAGTTGTTGATGCTCTTCGCAGATGCTGGACAACTGTGTCCCGTAATTATATCAAATGTCTTTTATTTTGTGCCTTTTACTTGTGATATCAAATCATTTAAATTTCTAAGCAGGAAGACAATTTCACTATAAACAGAAAAGCACATAATAGTACACATATAAAACAAATAACCATTCATTCTTATGTAGGCTTTATATGGTAATACAAGATAACGTGTTAACGTGAACATTACCACACTCATATTAGCTATAGTATACAATGCTTAACAGTTTATTGCTTATTATATATGTAGTAAATTCGAGTAATTATAAAGTATTAACAATTTTCATAGTGGCCTATGAAAGGGACATTATTGACACCTATTAATTTAAATATATATTTAACATCAAATTACCTTAACATGGTTCTTAGTAGTGTACTGTACACCATGCCAGCAAGAATTTTATTTTATTTAATTAGTTATTGTTTTTATGGAAAAAATATATTTTCCCCTCATAAATTCACAGTATGCCCACCTCTTCAGACACTACTACACCACTGATGTACATGCATTCTGTGCATGCGTCAAATGCGAGGAAGTGCAATCGAGCTTCAAATCGTGATTACGCCAAGGAGACTGCAGATGGCAAGATTTATAGTGAAAAAGGAGTTACCTTTTGATCTGTTTCTCAAACAAAACAGAAGACATGGATTAAACCACTGGGGTCATATGGATTACCTTTCTGCTGCCTTTATGTCCTTTTTGGAGCTTGAAAGTTTTGGACCCCATTGACTTCCATTGTATGGACAAGCATGCATCATAATATGCTTCAAAAACAATCTGTCTGAGTTCTGCAGAAGAAAGAAAGTCATTCAAGTTTAAGATGGCTTTGAAACGAACCCGAAACCAACCCAAAACATCATGGTTTGTCAGGTCCCGTCGGGCTCAGGTCAGGCTGAAGACCTCTACTGCACGTGCAGAATAACCGAATAATGATTTTGGTATTCGAATACAGGTGCGTCAAATGGTTAACCAAATAACGACTATCCGAGAACATCCCTAATGGGCAAACGTGAGCTCCAGTGTCCATGTAAAATGTGCACAAATGGGCATCAGAAGTGAGTTGTATTTTGAATTGTAAATTATGTAATATAATCAACAGAAATGGATGTTTTATTTACCATACACCCTAATCCAAACCCCAAATCTAACCCTCAGTGGAGTAAAAGTGTAATCTTAGAGGGACGATGGAACCTCTGAATCACTACCACGGGACCAGAACCCATGTCTCTGACGCTGCTCACTCAAAAACATTTCAATAGATGCAAAGATTTCCAGTGGCGCTTTTCAATAACCTGGCAGAATGGGGTCGATGAGATTCGGTAGCAACATGCTGACGTCCCTTGTGATCACACTGCAGGTGGACAGCACTAAATACAGGTGTAAACGTGCTTCACTCTACCATCACAGGTAACCAGAAACGCATGTGACCACCTCACACTTAAATGCCAATCCTACTCACCTGTCAATAACCCACTGCGCTAAAACATGGGTTTTAAATTTTGCTGGTTACATGCAGCGTTACAAGAAAATCAATGTCCAATCAGAAAATTTAGAAAAGTCAGATACTGTACATATACATAGACAAGACTTCAACATGCAAAGACACTGATCTGAAGTTACAGCTGCTTAATTAAAACAACACAGAGCGTTCCGTTTGAAATAGCACATTTGTGCTGGGATTAAACTGTTGGAGGAGTATATTAGGAAGCAAATGTTGAATTGTTGTGCTTTTTTAAAACATGCTTCAACATGCAGTAACAGTATATATTCATGAACTCAATGAAATGACACAAATGGTCACAGGAGACACATTTGAGACGTTTGTTACTACCAGCTGTAAGTGACAATCCATCTCACCTGATCACTTGTGATCGGATCACCAAGACGGATTTTATTACAAGCTGTAAACAAGGCCTTAATTAACTGTAAACACATCTTGATGAGACACACTGCACTAAAATATTTACAAAGTCACTGAAGAACGTGTTTAGAACATTTAGGGAAGGCATCATGGTCTTAAATGTTTGATTACTCTCTCTGCTCCGTTGCTGCATTCATGATACAATGTAACAAATGTAGCGTTTTGTAGATTTTTGCTGGAAAAGAAACACTGTTGTGAAAATAGCTGATCTACAATCACGCTACTGAAAACTGTAGTTAAAGGTGCAGTATGTAAGATTCAGAAACCCTTGTTATTAATGACACCTGTGGCCGATAAGTGAACTGCAACCTGTAGCTCGTGCTCATGCACACACTCCATAGGGACACGAGCGAGCATCGACCAAAACAATGATATAACGTACAAAGAGACTGAACGTGATCCACCGACATCATGCTGACAGATGAGGTAGCATAATTAAAATGACACAGTTATGATTGCTTTAATACAAACTTTGAGACTGTATATTATATTTGACTCTCCAGTGCTGGAACAGGGCTAAAACAAAGTGTGGATATAGGTCTGACTATGCGAGACTGTAGTTTGAAGTAATCACTTTTCTTTGCATGATACATTGACTGCATTTATATGATAGCCTATGTCAGCGTTAGCTAGCTAGCCAGCTTTATCAATAGCTGTTAGCTAAATTTGGTGGATGATGACAGTAGCTGCTTATAAAATAGACTGTACATTATAAATATGTTGACACAATTCAGTATTGATGTAATTACATCACAACTGTCATTCTGATATATCGATGCGCTATTGTTTTATAATAATAGATTGTTTACATTTTCTGTAAAACCAAGTTACGTTACACTAATGAATGGAGCTTTTTGCATGATCTTGGACATTGTCTAGCATTCATTTCATGTGTTATTGTAGTTTACCTTGCTGAATAATTATAGATTAACATTGACATTAACCTGACTTTTAATATAAGAGAAGATCGTTAAAATTATTTATAGGTAGCTTGCAATTCAGCATCGTTAGCAGGCAAGGTCAAGTTAGCTAAAATGACACAGATCAATCCTTATGGCACTATATTTCACATGCTTTGCAGTTATGTAAGCTTACCTGTCCAATAAGAAGAATGCCAATTCAGGGTCGGTTTTGATCCCCAAAACCGAATGAAGGTCCCTCCAGGAATCAAATGTCCTGCCGATGTTCACTCTAGTTTTTGTCTCACGTTCCCGCTTAGCCAGATGGGATTCAGTAGATAAATGTTGTTGTTTTTTTTTTTGGCTTACTCCGAGTTTGTGTAGGAGTCGGTGTTGTGTTTGGAGCCGGACGTTTGCTGGATTCCATCTCTAAGATAACGTTACCTAGTGTTGCAGACTGTCTGTTGACACTGTTGAATAGCGGAAGAGAAGTACTGAGTCAAGGCTCTCAGGAGCGCGCATAAACGTCACATCCTTTGGATTTTCCCGGCAAAAGCGACCCGCTCCCTTCACACGAAAATCAGTCTACAGGCTTTAATAGGCAACCTAGGAAGTCCGGGAAGGGCTCATTTTTTAAAGAGCACCTATTATGGTTTTTAAACGTGCCTAATTTTGTTTTAAAGGTCTCATACAATAGATTTACATGCATCCAAGGTCAAAAAACACTTTAATTTGCTCATAATTTAAATTGCAGCGTTACCTTTATTTCCCAGTGTCAAAAACGACTCGTTCAATGATCCGTTCTAAAGGATTCTTTCTAAACTCCTCCTTTCAGAGAGCCTACTCTGCTCTGATTGGTCAGATGTCCCAGTCTGTTGTGATTGGTCTACCGCTTAGTGTAGTGTTTGAGGGCGGGTTAAAGCTGTTCGCGAGCAGCCAATGAAGACCAGAGGCGGGTTTTTTGTTACCAAATTACGTAGGTTAGTACAGGAAGTAAGTCTGGAATTACTAACGACTCGTTTCAGGTGTTCAGAATCGGTTCTTTCTTTTGGGAGTCAATAACTTTGCAGACTTTTTTACATTCACAAACAGCTATATAACACACTACATGAAAGGTAATATTTGAAAAACCATAACAGGTGCTCTTTAAGTTACGTTACATGCTGTTCACACATTGGCAAAAAAAAGGGTGAATATTACATGAAAATTGTTACATATTGCACCTTTAAGTTAGTAGTATTGCCACTTTCAGTTAAAGGAATAGTTCATCCAAAAATTAGAATTCTCTAATCATTCTCACCCACACCTATCATATCGCTTCAGAAGACATGGATTTCACCACCAGAGTCATGTGGAGTACATTTATGTTTCCCTTATGTGGATATTGGAGCTTTAAAATTTTGGCCCCCATTCACTTGCATTGTATGGACCTACAGAGCTGAGATATTCTTCTAAAAATCTTAATTTGTGTTCTGCAGAAGAAAGTCATACACATCTGGGATGGCATGAGGGGGAGTAAATGATGAGAGAATTTTCATTTTGGGTGAAATGTTCCTTTAAGTTGAGAAATTAGACTCTGGGAATTTTAGTTCTTAATTAAACAAACAAACAATAAAACCAACTTTCAGACCAATTCTAAACCAATGAACAATCCAAAGTCAATATACTGTATATACATACATATATACATACATATATAAATATATATAGCTGTACTAGTAGGAATAATGTAGAAAGCCACCTTGGATTCACTTAAGTGTTTAAGGTGTCCATTACATTTAAATTGAAGTTCATTGAAATTTTTACAGTGTTTGCTGCACTCTTTATTTTGAGATTTTATTGAAGTTATTTCCACATAGATGTTGTTCAATTCTTACACATTATTTATCAGCATTTTATTGCTGAAGAAATCTACTTTTTCACCCCGTGAAGCACCTTTAAAAAAAGTAATTTTTTGCTCATTTTGCAAATAATACGGTTCAACTTTGTCTGCTTTCAAGATAAAGATTCTATGCGGATTTTTGTAATAGTGCTTGTGCTTAAAACATATACTGTATATATATTATATATATATTTTTTAATTCATTTATGATGTATTCCCCCTTCCGCCCCTCTCCAGATAAGCCGTGCAGGGATATATACATTGTTCAGTTCAGTTCTTATGTGCGTCCGTCAGAAAGCCAAGATACAACGATATGACTTCAAACACGGCTTTGTGGAGGAAATACAAAAAATCCATCATTCCATTTCTTTTCTGTCCCTCACACAAATTTATCAGCTGAAGTGTATCTCTTTTGTCACAGCTAGAAATTGGTATGGAGGAGCAAAGAGAAACTATTCCAACAGTCAGCAGCTCTATAAGCCGTATATTGTGTTGGCTCACTCTGCACACTGGTACATTAGCAGAAATGTTACTCTGTTTTCATTGTTAGTTTCTTTCAATCTGTGTATCTCCCTTTTTAAAACAAGCTTACACCTTTTCACATTCACTAGCTTTCACTTATTAAAACAGATGCTCAGAAAGTTCTGTACTCGTCAGTCAAGACTCAAATAACATTCATTGATAGTTGCTGTCTGTGTGTGTTTTGTTGCAAACTGATTCCCCTATCATTTGTGTAGCTTCACCCTAAATACATTCTGTTAGATACCACTGTTTTCACATATTTTCTTACATTTTTCAAAGTTTAAAAAGGACAGAACAACACCATAAAACATAAAGGAAGTCTATATGACTCGTGCGCTACATGCCGAGTCTTCTGAAGTCATACGAAAAATCTGTGTGAGGAACAGAGCAAATTTTAAGTCTTTATTCACTAATAATCTTCTGATTGGCTCATCAACACAGAATTGTCACATGTTGTACATCTTGCAATACAATATCTAACTACCTGAGTACTTGGACATTAAACCTGTAAATTGTGTGTACTTTTTAGCAGCCTTTATTGTATATTACGTGTGTATTTATTGTGTGTATTGTTTATACATTGTATAGGGCTACATTCATTCTTTATACGTACGACTGCAATGTGTGGGCCACGCAACTGTGTTGAACTGACAATAATGTGATTTAGTGACAACTTTATGTAGATTGCAAACAACTTATATTGCAATGTAACCACTAATGCATGCTATTTTGGTATGATGGAGTTGTAATGCTCAAGCTTTATATCTAATATTCTCTCAGTCTATTAAGCCAAAGTAATTATTTCATGTTCGTAAGCACGATGGAACCTTGTAGATCTTGCCGTTTCATAATAATTGTTCCTGCTTTTATACTCAGCTCTCTTTTTCAATACAGAAACAAAAGCATGTATTGTATTCTATAACATGATTCAGTTATGACTAAAAATTTGATAATGATCTATTTTAATTCTCATCCTTGTTGCACGTAATATCCAGCCAATCGTTTAATAATGTTTTGTCCAGCTTGTGTTTCCAAAGGGCCACTTAATGTTAAATGCACTTGACAGAACGACCATGCGGCTCTCCAATGGAAACCGATGAGCTTGTTTAAGCGCTGTGATTTACACAATTCATTAACGCTAGTGATTTTCTCACTTAGCGTTATATTAAATGGTTACTTGCTCTAAAATAGCCCCGGGGGAGCGGAGCTTGTTGGGTGGCGCATAGATTAAAGTTTACATTGAAAGGAGAGATTGAATTGAGAGTAATCAAAAGCATAATGGGGCAGCCGGCGCGAGCACTCGCCTGTGCTCAAATGAAATTACCATATTTTTCATCTTAATTTTCCACTCTGTCTATCTGACAGTGTGGATGTGCAATCCAAAGAGATAATGAGAGAGTGGGATATTGACACGGCGGCTCTCCAGAGTGCTTGTTTCAGTGATTAAATGCTGTGATGTGTGATTACTTTGTGTCGGGTGTCAGCGCGGGCGGCCAGTGGCCTGGGGAGCTCGTGGCAAGCAGACGGCTTGCAGCAGATGTTGCGCCGTGGCCCGCACAAGCCACAAATGCACTTAACGGCGCATTGACAGCGTTTTAAAGCTGACACGCCGCACAATGGGAAATGCTGAAGCAATCTACGTCCTAGTCAGCACATATCATGTCTGGCTCTCTGCTTACTCTCCGATAAGTGCCTTCTCAAGAGAAGGCAACAGCAAAGTTCACACAATAAGTATTATTACACGGGCACTTTTCTCCTTATCCATGTTCCTTATATTAGGGGCATTTGCAAGCTTATCTGATTTTGAATAGCAATGCTGTCAACATATGGAGGAGAAATACAAACCTGGCTTATACAATGACATTAATCGAAAGAAAATATAAAACATATACGATTTGCGACATTCAGCACAATGTGGATGCGATGAATAAACATGAAGAATAAATTCCCGTTGAAGCCGGAGAGGTGTGGAGACACGATAATGTATTTGCTGAGGTGCACGAGCCATTCCACTTGATAAATCAAGTAATTTAAGCACAAAACCATAAACTAAAGTGGGACCATGTAATAGTTCAAGGTCAGGCAAGGAGGAGGTGGAACCGGCTGAACAGTAAACATAAAGTTTAATCAGAAACTTAACTTAAAACAAACATAAACAAACACAGACAAACGCAACGTGGCCACGTGCGTCTCTCTCTCTCTCTCTCTCTCTCGCGCCTCTGGCTCCCCTTTATCTCGCTCTCCCGCTGATCAGCTGACTCACGGCCAGGCCACGCCCTCCTCCTCGTCACAGACCAGTTGTGGACAATTTGTTTGGTTTCTCACAATGACAAGGGTGTTAAATGTAGGCATAGCCGGTTTGAATTGCAACCCACTCTAAAAAATGCCTCGTGCCACCCCCTCCACAAGATGCCGCCGCCCCCTCGCAAGATCCGCCACATGCCTAAATCCGCCACTGAGGTAGAGACTTAAACAGCAACAAAAGCATCCTCTTTGCACTAATTGTCAGATACTATTTGCACTACTTATTAAATACTACCATAGAGTATAGGGGCATCACTGCAACATGTTTATTGTGTTTAGAGTCCCACAGACACCCTACACCAACCCCTAAACCTAAACCTTCCCTGCTTTGTTGAAATACGATGTATTTCATACGTATAAGCCAAATATAAAGGGGCTATAAAGCAAGAATAAAAAATCAGCCAATAAAGGCTTAATACATACATTAGAATGCCAAACAAGTCCGTAACTAGTCACTTACAAGTGTAATTATTAGTCATGAATTACTGTCCAATTTCTGATCCCTAAACTAAAGCGTTTCCGATTAAAAAAATAAATAGAAAAAGAAGATAAATACGTATATTTCTGTTTTTGAACACGTTTATATATTTTAATCTAAAGTACTGAGATATCTGAGGACAGGTATTTTTAGGGGTAGCGAGTCATAATGTAATGGTATAACTGCAATTAAATAAAGAGTAAATAAATGGAACATTTGTATTAAGAACATGCTAGTAATCATTTTCAGTGAATTTAAAAGTGGAAATGTTCTAACCCTATTTCCAAATCTAATTGTAGTCGGAAGTTGTGGGACCTGTTTTGTCCTGAAGAATCAGTGTCAGATTTTTTGGCATAACTCCTAATATTAACTTCTCTCAAATAAATCACTTGATGGTGCAAATTTTAGTGAACAGGTTTAGATGGTTTGTTCGTCTGACAGCAGTAGTGTGAACAAATCCCCCGAGACTGACTGATGCACGGTACTTTCTCTCATCCATAAAATGAGAGGTGACGGCGTATCTGGCTCCTTCAGAAGGCTTTTACAGGCCCGTCCTCGAAAACCATTTTTAAAACAAGAAAAGAAAAAAAGTTTAAAACCTTGTTCTGACTCAAAGCACAGTCAATTCCTTTTCCAATTATTGGAAACCATGTGCTTAAATCATTGTCAAAAGTCTACAAACATATACTTTTTTTTTTTACACCATTTCTTTTATTTTTTTATTTTTTAGTAGAACAATATTTGGAATAAAAGCAACCTCTGAGTTCTTGGTTCAATACAAGTTAAGATCTATTGACAGCATTTGTGGAATAATGTCAATTACTACAGAAAATAAGTTCGACCTGTCCCTCAATAAAAATGTATTATTTTTTTAAATGTGGTTACAGTAAAGCACTTTCAATGGAAGTCAATGGGGACCAGTCAGTAAACATTAAAATACCCACAAAAAGTATTTTGAAATAAAAAAGTTTCAAAAGTATAGCCGCAAGACTTACACATTATACATGTTGACATGATTTTAGTGCAATAAAATTGCTTACTAACCTTTCTGTATAAAGTTATTTCCAATATTACAACTTTGTTGTCATGACGACGTAAAGCGACAAGCCCTGTAATCTGGTAAATGCCAGTAAATCAGGGAATTTATCACACTAAAATCATGTTAACATGTGTAATGTTTTTATCTTGTGGCAATACTTTTGAAACAGTGAGTATTTTAACGTTTACAGATTGGTCCTATTGACTTCCATTGTAAGTGCCTTACTGTAACCGCAATTTTGGCTTTTTATATACTATATATATATATATATATATACAAAGGGCAATTCAAAATGATTTTTTGTGGTAATCATCATTGTGCCACATATGCTGTTGATTGATCTTAACTGGTACTGAACCCGGAACATTCCTTTGACAACATTTTCTCAGCCTTCAAAATAATCATCAGTATGCAAACAGTTTGGCATACTAAGAATAACGAATCTGGCGATAGACGACCCAGAGTGGAAGCACTGGCCAAATGATTCGTTCTCAGCTGCTGGCTTTTAGCTTCAGACCTGCAAATAGGAAACTAGCTGCGTGCTTTCAGTTTAAATCCTCTGCATGCTCTGTCACCTCTGCCTAAATGGCCTTTGATTCCCTAGCCGTGAGTGCAAAGCTCAAAATGAAAGGATTGGACAATGAGGCACAGCTTAACTCATCAGTAAATAAGGTTACTTAGTTCTTAAAGCAGAGGTGAAGACTGCACATTGGTGATGTCATCGCATTGTCCACGTTTGATGAGCCTTAACGCATGTATGTGCTGCTGATAGCGTGCTTGTTATAGTAGCAACCGCACACTGCAAAAAATAAATAAATAAATAAATCCACTAATCCAGTTATTTCAAGTAAAAATATCCAAGCATCTTCAAAGGAATGTTCAGGTTTCAGTACGAGTTAAGTTTAATCAACGGCATTTGCGGCATAATGTTAAACACCACAGAAAATAATTCAGATTTATCTGAAAAAAAAAAGATGCAAAAATTGCGGTTACATTTAGGCACTTACAATGGAAGTCAATGGGGGCCAATGCATAAACATCAAAATTCTCACTGTTTCAAAAGTATAGCCACAAGACTTAAACAATATGTCTGTTAACATGACTTTAGTGTGATGAAATCGCTGAGATGGTTTACATCTGCATTTTCGTTGTGTCGTCATGTCAACAAAGTTGTAATATTGGTTATAACTTTACATTTATTAGATAAGCGATTTTATCACACTAAAATAATGTATTATCTTTACGCTTTGTAGCTATACTTTTGAAACAGAGAGTATTGTACCATTTATTTACTGGCCCCATTGAGTGAGTTGAGTAAGTGCCTCACTGTAACCCAGATTTTTCTTTTTTAATATATAAATGAGGGATGAGTTAAAATTACAAAAAACATTATGCCACAAATACTGTTGAAATACAGGCTGCTCTGGAAAAAGGCGGTGTGGTTGTTTCAAGGAGCATAATACGACAATACTGAGCTGCATGTTCAAGTTACCAGAAAGAAGCCTTTACTGCGCCAATGCCACAAATAAGCCCGGTGACAATATGCCTGACAACACCTTGACATGCCTCACAGCTTCTGGCACACTGTAATTTGGAGTGACGAGACCAAAATAGAGCTTTTTGTTCACAACCATAAGCGCTATGTTTGGAGAGGGGTCAACAAGGCCTGTAGTGAAAACAATACCATCCCCACTGTGAAGCATGGTGGTGTCTCACTGATGTTTTGGGGGGGGGTGAACTCTAAAGGTACGGGGAATCTTGTGAAAATTGATGGCAAGATGAATGCAGCATGTTATCAGAAAATACTGGCAGACAATTTGCATTCTTCTGCACGAAAGCTGCGCATGGGACGCTCTTGGACTTTCCAGCATGACAATGACCCTAAGCACAAGGCCAAGTTGACCCTCCAGTGGTTACAGCAGAAAAAGGTGAAGGTTCTGGAGTGGCCATCACAGTCTCCTGACCTTAATATCATCGAGCCACTCTGGGGAGATCTCAAACGTGTGGTTCATGCAAGACGGAGGCATTTTGCCAAGACGAATGGGCAGCTATACCACCTGCAAGAATTTGGGGCCTCATAGACAACTATTACAAAAGACTGCACGCTGTCATTGATGCTAAAGGGGGCTATACACAGTATTAAGAACTAAGGGTATGCAGACTTTTGAACAGGGGTCATTTCATTTTATTTATTTTTTTCATTGTTGCCATGTTTTGTTTTATGATTGTGCCATTCTGTTATAACCTACAGTTGAATATGAATCCCATAAGAAATAAAATAAATGTGTTTTGCCTGCTCACTCATGTTTTCTTTAAAAATGGTACATATATTACCAATTCTCCAAGGGTATGCAAACTTTTGAGCACAACATGTAATGTGTAAGTTACAATGCATATAGCTGATCCTACCAACTCATAAATAATGCTTTTTAATTTTCTGACGAATAAAAACTGTTTCTTTCTCATCAATTGCAAATTTGTTATCACAACATTTATATTCAGAGTTGGTAAAACCATAAAAAAGATGAGATAGCCATGTGTTACATATTGTTGGAAAGGTCTCAATTAGTACAACATTTGTTTCACTCAGAAGCCAAACTAGAGTGAGTATTTGTGAATGAAATTCCCACAGACACACATACTGTAAATATAATAAACATGAGTGTCTTTTTGTCATGTCTTTCCTTATTACTTCCTGAAACATACATATAACATAGACAATGACATATTGTAACTTACAGCAGACTATCCCGATTCAAACGAGCCCAAACACAACATAATATGATGAGTAGATCTTGAAATATTCCTCAAAGAGTTTACATGTAAAGACGATGCACAAAAGGGCACTTAACACACATCATGTGTGTCTGTGTGTGTGTGTGTGTGTGTGTGTGTGTGTGTGTGTGTGTGTGTGTGTGTTTGTGTGCACATGTCCAAGGACATTCACATATGTGCTCATCTAAAGGATCGGGATGCTCCTGAACATGTAATATTTCTGTATTTTGTAGTCTAATCCATTCATTTCGAATGGCCGGTCATTTTTGACCGGGAACACAACAAGTGTAACAAAGTGAAATAAAACCAAACAAAAAATATGTAAAGAAAATGGTCAAATTTTTGTGTGTTTTCATATACCATATGTGAACAAAGTCAAGGAATTAAGTGCAAAAAAAAAAAAAAAAAGAAGTTATCCAGGTCAAAATGACTGGAACACAATTATTAACACATAAATTAAAACAAAATACATTTACTTGAGATGCAAAATTATTCAAGAGTTTAAATTTTTTGCTCGATTTGAAGTTTTTACCCCATTCATTTTCTAACAAAATTTAGTGAGGTTTTTGTTTAAAACAAGATCATATAATTTTCCTCTGGAATAAGAAAAATAAGTCATAAAGCAAGCCTTATCTTACTTCCAGATATTTTTACTGGAAAACAAGACAAAACTACTGATAAAGCAAATGAATTTTAGCTGTGAATCTGAATCAGAAAAAAGTGAAATTGCCACAGTCCTTCTACACTCTACAGCGAATTTACTTCAAAGTTTCCCCCACAGGGCTCTTCTGTCGCAGTTTAAGTGTGCAGTGCAATACTCCACGCATGTAACCGTACTGATTCATGTCACAGGAGCAAACTGAGATGGCCTCATTTAGTAGGGGGCTTGTTTGGGCCTAAGCGAGAGGCTTGTGTGTCTTTTTTCCCTTCAATGTGTGTGTGTGTGTGTGTTTATGTTAAGGGGGTGATTTTCTCATCATTTCCCCAATGCAGAGACCCACAGGGTCGGTGGCAGGCCCACAATGTGGCCGTTGTATGGTTCCTGTCACCACGCTCAAGTAAGGCTTCCTGTTCATTAGGCATCTTTTCACCTCGGCACAATGCGATGGCTCAGCTGCAATGCTGTGTTGACGCTCAGCCCCTCAATGCCCTGAGAAAGACTCTAAATGGTGTTTATGCACAGCATTGTTGTTCTTTGTGTGGCCGGTTTTAATGCACAACGATTCGTCGGCTTTTGTGGCTCTGAGCGCTACATTATCCGAGCCTGTGTGGCTTTGGATGCAGACCCCTGGCTTTTCAGATCCTTAAATGGCCCAGATACAAGGTGGACAAAGCTCCAGAGATGGACATGTTGGGACATTGTCTCTAGTGTAAAAGCACCACTTTCAATTTCAGAGTTTTGTCACCTTTATGAGGTGACATCAATAAAGACCCCCTGAAATGGACCTTTGTGGCTTTAAGTCCATGACTGTTAGCTTTGAGATCATCTATATGCTAGCGTACACAGTGACGGTCCTGACTGACATGGTGCAAATGAAAAAAAATACATATAAAAAAGCTAATATTTATAATTGATAGCAGGGGCGTCAGTTGCGTATTCCAGGGTATGACAGCTGCCTTACCTTGGCTGCCTGGTCAATGCAAAGGAATATAATTTAATTACAGGATTAGCAGTTTTAAATTAGTTTGTGTAACAAATAAACTCTAACTGCCACAATTCTGTACCCGTGCACTGTTTGTTTGACAACAACCGCGGTTACATTCGCAAAAGTCTGCGCGTGGTGAGCTGCGTGCGTGAACATTTAAATGCGCTTCAAAATGCCCCTCCTGACGCGAAAGGATATAAAGACACGTGATGCAGACAGGACAAAAATCTTATGTCTCAAAATATCCGATATGTACTTTATTGAATTGCTGCAGCTGTTACAAGCCTATTGTTAATATTAATCAAGCAACAATATTGACAAGAATCAGAGAAACTCACTCATCGTTTGAGGATGGCTGCTGCAGCATGTATTGATATTGTCAGTAATGAATTAAAATATTTGGGACTTGATTTGATGCTGTCACGTGATGAAGTAAGATTGGATGACGTCATCGGAACTTGCTCTACCTTGGCTTTTTGCGAATTGATGCCACTGATTAATAGCTTCAAATTCCGTATACTAATGTCACACTTCAATAAATGTGATTAACTTGGCCTGTACTGGCTTGTAGCAGACCTAAAGACTACATTGAAGCTATTAAATTTAGAAAATGTTTGTAATGGGGGCTGGGTAGCTCAGTGAGTTTTGACGCTGACTATCAACCCTGGAGTCGCGAGTTTGAATCCAGGGCGTGCTGAGTGACTCCAGCCAGGTCTCCTAAGTAACCAAATTGGCCCGGTTGCTAGGGAGGGTAGAGTCACATGGGGTAACCTCCTCATGGTCGCGATTAGTGGTTCTCACTCTCAATGGGGCGTGTGGTAAGTTGTGTGTGGATCGTGGAGAGTAGCATGAGCCTCCACATGCTGTGAGTCTCCGTGGTGTCATGCACAACGAGTCACGTGATAAGATGCACGGATTGACGGTCTCAGAAGCGGAGGCAACTGAGACTTGTCCTCCATCACCCGGACTGAGGTGAGTAACCGCGCCACCACGAGGACCTACTAAGTAGTGGGAATTGGGCATTCCAAATTGGGGAGAAAAGGGGATACAATTTTATATATATATATATATATATATATATATATATATATATATAAAAGGAAACAAAAACGAAAATGTTTGTAATAATATAACTATCAAATGATTAGGGTTGGATAAAAAGATCAGATTTTCGATGAATCTCGATCTTCATTGTAATGAATCTGGTGAATTTGATGAACCTCGATATTGATTCCTGAATCCCGAGATCGACCTTTACCTATATACTCAAATTATTTTAAGATTTACGCATTTCAATGGCATGATAAAATAAAATAAAATTTAATTGAGTTATCTTTAACAAAATAACAGTTACAAAACCTAAATATTTTAAGTTTTATTATTTTAATTTTGTTATGAAATTTAAATGTGTAAATCCTGAAAATAGGCTGTGGCGATTTACTGATTCTACTGATTAAATAAACGTTTTTAATTAATATTGAAATATATTGAAATGAAATATACCCAGATGAATCAGAATCGAATCAAATCAAATTAAATTGAAATTGGAATTGTATCAAAAATTTGTGAATCAGAATCAATTCAAATCGATTTTTAGGATTTATGCATTTCAATTTCATAATCAAATTTCATCAAATTTAACTGACTAACCTTAAATTAAATTAAATGGAAAAAAACTAAATCTTTGAAGTTTTATTCTTTTATTTTTGTTAAAAATTACACAATTCAATTTGATGGAAATTTGTTATGAAATTGAAATGCGTAAATCCTAAAAATAGGCTAAAATATTATTTTGAGTGTATGCGACAACCCTCTACAATGCGAGTAAATCACTCATATGCGACCAAATTTTGCGCCACGTGACTAAAAATGTCTATGATTAGCCACTGGCTGGTACATTTTGAGATTTTACTCAACAGTGATTGAGTAATGTAGTGGTGAAGAAGTTCAGTAGCAAGATCCGTTCACTGCGTGCTGAAAATAACTCGTCCCATGTAAAGACGAGATCCACACAATCCATTTTTCATAGAAAAAAAGATATATTTTATACATCTTTTGTTCTTTCCAATCAGTTAGGGTTAGGGTTAGGGTTAGGGTTTGTTTTAAAAAAACAACACCTACTACAAAAACTTTTAATTCTAATCACATATATACAGTATAATACACAGCACGGATGCGGTAAAGAAGCCATGCAACTCCACTCTTGTTAATATGCTTAAAACTGCTGCTATTCTTAAAGACACAGTACATTTTTAGCATGTGCTCTACAAATCAATGTAAATGCATGCAAACAATAAACAAGTAACAGTATAAATCATAGTATGCAATTTCAAGACATCATATTTATTGATGGAATAATTGGAATTTGGATAGCTAAAATGTGACCAAAATGATGAAAAACTATTGATAAAATAAATATTTTTAAATTAATATTTTCGTAACGTACCGTTACAAGGTCCCTTATTATTAACAGCATTAGCTGAGAGAGAATTTCCTTCATATGTAAGCAAAATGGACATTATAACTAAAATATTTACAGATGAATCAGAATCGAATCTATTTGAATCGGTATTGAAAGCTTGTAAATCGAATTTGAATAAAATCAAGAAATCTATATCACACCAAGCCCTACAAATTATCTTATTAATTCTACTATAAATCAAGACTTCAAATCAAATATAAATCAAACTTATCCAGCATAAAAACAAGGATGATCTCAATAAGTGTGACATTTAAGAAATAGGGTGGCTACGTTAAATTGAACAAATAAATTCATACTAAATAAATCTTTGAACATAAAACAGTTTATACTAAATATAACTAAAACACAATATGTTATAGTCAAAAACATAGAGATAAAATGCTGTAATGACCTAAATATTTCGCTTAAAATAAAAAAAAATAAAAATATGCAATGACTTGGTAAGGGCTGAAGTAAATCAGTGAATCATTTATTTGAACTGGTTCATTACAACCATCCAAATGAACCGATTCACTAAAATGATGAGGACTTCCCAGTGCTACATATAAGTGAAACTGCTGAATCGTTTATTCTAACCGTCCGAAAGAAAGGATTCATTTAAATGTTTTGAACTTCACATGAGAGAGAGCGAGGATGATTTATGTAAGCGCATGACTGATTTTGATGGCTTTTTAAAAGTGTTAATCTCGTCAACAAAATCATTGACAAAAATGTTTGTTGATAAATGTTTTTTCATTTTGTCAATGATAATGAAGATGACATGAAAAAGACGCATAATGGCGATAATTAGGCGGTTTTAATTAAAACATACTGTTCAAGAACATATGACGAGAAAAAAATAATACTGCAAGATAATAAGAATGCACTAACACTGCTTATTTATTTATTTAATATTTCTCAATTCCCAATGCGCTCTAAGTCCTCGTTGTGGCGTAGTGACTCGCCTCAATCCGGGTGGCGGAGGACGAATCTCAGTTGCCTCCGCGTCTGAGACCGTCAATCCGCGCATCTTATCACGTGGCTTGTTGAGCGCGTTACCGCGGAGACCTAGTGCGTGTGGAGGCTTCACGCTACTCTCCACGGCATCCAGGCACAACTCACCACATGCCCCACTGAGAGCGAGAACCACATTATAGTGATCACGAGGAGGTTACCCCATGTGACTCTACCCACCCTAGCAACCAGGCCAATTTGGTTGCTTAGTAGACCTGGCTGGAGTCACTCAGCACACCCTGGATTCAAACTCGTGACTCCAGGGGTGATAGTCAGCGTCAATACTCGCTGAGCTACCCAGGCCCCCGTTTATGTATTTCTTTAAAAGATAGAAAAATCTTGAAAGAACTGATGTAAATAATCCAGTCATAGGTTGTAAAATTGCTTCCTATGGAGGCTCAGAGGTAAGAAGGCATCGAGGAACTAAAATGGACCAAAAAACATTTATGACATCATCTTGTACTCAGGGGTGTATACACAATATTGTCCAATAAAATGCTCTCTAGAATGAGACTGTCCCTTCCTAATGCACCTGCTGTATAGCAAATCATGGTTCATGGCTGTGACGTAAACTCCTTTAATCAGTCTTTAATCAACCAAAGCAGCAATGCTGTAATCGAAGGAGACTCGTGAAATGTGCATTTCAAGCAGTGATATGTATTAGGATTCCTATGGAAAGTTCAAATGCTTGTACTTGGACTTGATTTTTAGGCTTTGCTTTTGTCTTTTTGTTTCGTTTTGTTGTATATTTTAACCTTTCAACATGTCATGCAAATTGCTAAGTGCTTTATTTCATACTACAGTGAAAGTGTGACAGTTTATACACAGTTTTGAAATAAATCATGCAACCAGACTGTTTTCATTCTCAATGCCAAATGCACACGCGCAAGATTATCTATTCCATGTCACAACAGATAAAAAATAGACCGACAGCTCATGAGATAATTTGACACGTCGCATTTTACAGAAGCAGACTTAACATGACTTAACCTGACTTTTGGATCTTACAGTGACCTGAGCATGTCAGGATTGTGATGCATTCCTCACAGCAAAATATACCTCTCGCCTCAGATCAGTAAGTACTGTGACAGGATTGGAGTGAATTCTTGGGACTCTGTCGCATGTGCAAAATAAACTCAAGCCAAGGAAAATGTTAATGCATTTAAAATTCCTTAGGAGAAATAAAAATAGACACAAATGAGTCAATTATTGACATACAGGAAGAGTACAGAGCTATAAATCTTATACATAACTGCTTTCTCTGGTCTTAAAATGATAGAAATATATTTGCTGCAGGCATAACATTATACCCTATATGTTTGAACCAAATGCACCTGCACAGGTATGAACCTGTCCATTCATGACCGTCTTTTACTCTCTTGACTATGGGACAGAATGCCTTTGTCAAAAGGGAAAGGCGTTTGACATTTTTGAGCCATATTTCAACAGGTTAATTTTCCCAATAATCACATTTAAGGTCCCTGGGAGCGGACATGTATGAATATGAGGCTTTCCCTTTAGCTTATGCTTTGAGCAATCAAAAAATCCCTGAAGTTTTTTGTTTTATTTAAGGGATAATGTAGTCGGCCAGTTATTATGGCAAAATAAACCAAGACAGGGTGTTTATTATCACCTTAAAGGGGTTTATATTGCAATTATGACTGGCTGACTGTACAATACAATACTTATTACATGACTACTTACAAAATAAAGAAATGCAACATCGATTTGAACTGCAATTACTTTTATATGAGAAAAAAGTGTGCGGAGTGATACGAGAGACATGAAACTAGCACAGGTATTTAGGAAATCGGTTGCCTTGGACAACGGTCAGTTATACAGTTTAACGTTCATCATATGGAAATTTTTAACCGCAGAATGCCGTGATTGACCTGTCGTTATCAAGTATTCCAGAGAGCTGTATAATAAATCACAGTGACTCCGCTTTTGCTATTTAAAAGGAGGGTTTTGGAAAAAAACGCAGTAACAAGCGTCTCATTCAACACGATCTCATGAGTAAAAAGCACGCGTACTTTGCTTACGTTTGCATTGACACCTAAATGTAGAATATTGACAGCATTGGCAGCATCTAAAGCAGTGGTGTAGTAGTGTCCACGCCACAAAAAAAGCATGCACCCAGTCTCTAAACTGTATATATATACTATATTTTCATTTATATACGTCTGCTTTCATTAGGCTAAATATTTAAATTAAATTAATAAACTAATACATACATAATACACAATAATCTGTTAAGCATTGTATACTATACGCAAAATCCTAAGAAAAATAGGTGGGCATACGGCATATGCCTGCGTATGCCCTAGACTACGCTACTGATATAAAGCCTTAATCACTTTGCACATTAAAAACTTTAGAGACGTACAAATGTTGAAGAATCCTTAATTAATTAATTGGTTGATTTTGTTGTATTAAAGGGGTCATGACATGAGGAATAAAATGTTCCTTGATCTTTTGACATAAATGTGGTCATTTTACTATAAAAACACACTGTAAGTTTCAGAACTGAAAACTTCCTTATTAATAGAAAAAAAGAGCAACTTGTGACATCACAAGGACCAAATACATCTGCATAATGACTGCCTCCAGCAAGACATCAATGCCTATTTTTCGTCATTGCACCCTTGGCCCCGCCCACTGGTGTTCACAGTCAGTCACACAGGTGAAGAGGAGAGAGATGGGCCTGTCATGGGAGATTCATCTACATTTTAAGTGGACTTACACAAGACACCTTCATGTGCCTATCTGGATTTAAATGTTTTTCTACATAAACGTGCACTAGATTAACGGCTTTAACCATTATCATTAATCTTGTGCACTTTTAAAGACGCAATGTCAAGTTATAACTCTAAAAAGGAGACCACCTTTCTGTTTCATTCAGCTGTGCTGTTTCTTGCAGTTTTAAGACATCCTGGACTGTTTGTGCACCAATCTGTGTGCAATCTTCTTTTTTTTCTTCCCAGTTTGGAATGCCCAATTCCCAATGCGCTCTAGGTCCTCGTGGTGGCGTAGTGACTCTCCTCAATCCGGGTGGCGGAGGACAAATCTCAGTCGCCTCCGCGTCTGAGACCGTCAATCCGCGCATGTTATGAAGTGGCTTGTTGAGCACGTTACTGCAGAGATGTAGCGCATGTGGAGGCTCACGCCATTCTCTGCAGCATCCACGCGCAACTCACCACGTGCTCCACCGAGAGCGAGAACCACGTTATAGCGACCACGAGGAGGTTAACCCAACATGACTCTACCCTCCCTAGCAACCGGGCCAAATTATTGATTTAGGAGGCCTGACTGGAGTCACTCAGCACGCCCTGGATTCAAACTTGCGACTCCAGGTGTGGTAGTCAGCGGCTATTTTTAATTGTTGGTATTTTGTAAACATGCACTAGATGGACGTCTTTGATCGTTTTGACGCTTTTCTGCCAATGTGCGCCATGCTTTAAGAGCGTTACAAGCACAGCTTTTAAAAATGCATCTCATTTTGCTGCTGCCACTTACTGGGAGAAACACATGCCATTCTGTGTGTAAACAAACATGGAAGATGTGAGATCTGAAGACCACCAACTCTGCTTTGGCCTGTTGAAGCCAGTTTGAAGCACCCAGCATCACCATGGATTGTTGGGGTGGAAATGTATTATATATTACTAAATTATGACTGTTTTGTTTAAAAAAAAAAAAAAAAACGTGGACCTCAGGGAAGATAATAAAATTATAAAAGAAAGAGTATATCATGACCCCTTTAATAATCACTGAGATGAATAAAATGTTCAATGCCATCACATTTATTTAATCCTTAAATGCATGGGAGTTTCGCCAAACATTATTACACACCTTGGGTCTTTGGCGACCCGGTACATATCACAAATGGATCTACAATATGTGATAGTAAACTTATCTTATGGAAGTGCAAAAAACAAAAAAAGTATTACTATTAAATATATTGGGTCTTTAATGACCCTTATACACTTTTGGTAATCAAGCAGTTCTAAAATAATATATAATAATAATAATAATAATAATAATAATAATAATATATATATATATATATATATATATATATATATATATATATATATATATATATAATTATAATTATAATTATTTTATTTTTTTGCTAAATGTTTTTTTTTTTTTTTTTTTTTTACACTTCAGAATAGAAAGGTCGATGAATACTAACTACATTGTATTGTGTGTGGGCATAACTACAAAAAAAAAAAAATGGATGAGGTACAGGGGGTGTGATGAGGTCCCGGGTCACTAAAGACCCAAGGTATGCATTAAAGGATTAAATCCCCTTAACCATGGTAAAATTACTGCAACACACAGCCTATCTTGGATTATTGCTTTAATAAATGTTTTTGGGTGTACAACCCCAATTCTGAAAATGTTGGGACAATTTGATAAATGCTAATAAAAACAAAAAGGAGTGATTTGTAAATTATAATCACCCGTTGCTATATTTAAAGCACTACAACTACACATTATATGATATCTTTCCTTGTGAATTTCATTGTTTTTGAAAATGTACAGTAATTTCAAATCAGATGATTGCAACACGCTCCAAAAACGTTGGGACAGTCGAGTGTTTACCACTGTGAAACATCGCCATTTGTTCTAATAACACTTATTAAGCATTTGGTCACTGAAGACACAAGTTTGTTAAGTTTAAAAAGTGGAATTTTCCCCCATTCATCCGTTATGTAGGTCTTTAGCTGCACAGTTGTACGGGGTCTTCGTTGCCATATGGTGCACTTCATAATGCACCACACATTCTCAGTTGGAGAGAGGTCAGGACTGCAGGCAGGCCAATCTAGCACCTGCACATTCTGCTCACACAGCCATGCACCTGTAATTTGGGCAGTATGTGTTTTGAAGTTGTCCTGCTGGAAAATGCAGGGATGTCCCTGGAAAAGATGGTGCTGGATGGCAATATATGTTGCTCCAAAATTTGTACATATCTCTCTGCATTCATGGTGTTCTCACAGATGTCCCCATGCCCTGGCCCATACAGACACTGGCTTTTGGACCTGACTCTAATAACAGCTAGGATGGCCCTTTGGCCTGGATAACACAAATTATGGAAATGTGGACTCTTCAGAAAAAAAAACACAGTTCCCCTGTTCTACTTTCCATCTAAGATGAGACCGAGCCCAGAGAAGTCGGCAGCGCTTCTGGACAGTGTTGATGTATGGCTTCTCCTTTACATAGTAAAGTCTTAACTTGCATCTGTGGATGCAGAGGCGAATGATGTTGAATAACAAAGGTTTACTAAAGTTATCCCAAGCCCATGTTCATGATATTCATTAGAGATAAATGCTGTTTTTTAAGATAGTGACGTCTGAGGGATCACAGATCACATGCATTCAGAAATGGTTTTCATCTTGCCCTTTACGCACCGAGATTTGACCAGATTCCTTGAATCTTTTAACTATATTGTGCACTGTAGAGGGTGAAATGCCCAAAATCCTAACAATTTGTCTTTGGGGAACATTGTTCTCAAAGTGCTGGATTATTTGCTGAAGCATCTGTTGGCAAATTGACAAGTCTTGAAGGATCCTTGCTCTTCAAGGACTAGGCTGTTTTTGGAGGCTCCTTATATACTATAACACAATTGCCTCACCTGCTTAACATCACCAAGTTATTTCAACTCGTCCAATTGTTATTAGTCTTAAATTGCCCCCGTCTCTACTTTTGGAGCGTGTTGCAATCATCTGATTTGAAATTACTGTACATTTTCAAAAAACAATGAAATTCACAAGGTAAAACTTCATATAATGTGTTGTTGTAGTGCTTTCAATATAGCAAAGTGTGAATATAATTTACAAATCACTCCTTTTTGTATTTCTCAGCATTTTTCATACTGTCCCAACTTCGGAATCTGGAAACCTTTTTATTCGTGAGGTAATGGCATTTGGGAAGAGCCAGATTCCTGGTTTCATTATTTGATAAGAATGCACTTAATGAAAATATCAGCCAGGAGCAATATATACTAACACTTGATTTGAAAGTCCTTGAAGGCCAGTGAGAAATAGAGAGAGAGCGAGAGACTTTCAGCATTAGCATACAAGTAGCATTCATTAAATCAAACTGAAACAGCAGACGACTTAATGGATGTTATTTCAAGTGGGATCACCAGAAGGGAAGTCTCTTCTGCACTCGACGAACATGATCAAGCTCTCATGAGAACTTTGACAATGGATCTGTTGCAAAACCTAGTGAGCTGCCTATCTAGACAGCATTTTAAGGCATCATAGATACACTCCCTAACAAAAAGACTGTTCCAAATGGTAGTCTAAAGCTATGTCTTGTGAAATATGCCAGCCTGATCTCATTATGAGTAGGTATTACATTGATTAATATTAGACAATTAGTCAAAATGAACTACTCTACTGCCAAGTAATATAGTATTGTACAGGTAGGCTGTTTATGTTTGTCAAGCAATGTAGCAACTCGGCGAATTAATATAATATGAGCGATCACAGATGTGCATTTATCAGCATTTTATAGCAGCTCTGAACATGACTTTTCCAATCAGAAATTACAGTCATCTCCATCCCATATTATAAATAATAATAAAATCATCATTTCAATTATAATTGTGATATTTTACTCTAACACACTTATTATGATCATAATGTTAATAATTATAAAAATCTTACTTTTATTGTTAATATAGTTATTATTTTAAAATATAGTAATAATAACATATATAAAAATTATTTATGTTAATAATAACATATAGTTTACATATTTGTTTATTTTTACAGTTTTCTTAACACTCAGTAAAATGAAGTATATGAGAACAGACTGAGATCTAACACATAAAAATGAATAGAATTTCATTAGAAATATATAATGTATACTGGCATACAGTTGGACATCACTGGAGAAAAAATATAGCCTAATTTTTGCTGAATGTATTCAATGTGGTTTCTGAATTCTGCGTTTATGGTGCTAACCAAACTTGAAAGTGTGCTTCATAATCCTTATAAAGATAGTTGACCCTGTCATTATTCATTCACCCTAATGTTATCCTCAGTCACCATTCAGCTTCATTGTATTCATTTTTCAAACAATGAAAGTGAATGGTGACTGAGGCTAACAGTCTCCCTAACATCTTCTTTTGTGTTCCATGGAAGAAAGACAGTAATACGGGTTTGGAACGACATGAGGGTGAGTAAATAATGAGAGAATTTTCACGTTTGGGTGAACTATCCCTTTAATTAATAGGGAAAAGAAATGTGTACATTAAAAAGTAGCACAAATGTATCACCTTATCTGAATCAGATAAACAGATATACTATGAAACAACAACTTTACCTGCTGAAGAGAGCGATTATTTTATTCACTTAAGTGCAGATAATGCATGCAGGCCGTTCTTATGTAGAGACATTGATATTCACCAGTTCCAGATAATCAGAGCATGCAGCATGTGATTTGTTTTCATTGATTAAATGACAGGACATGTCGCCACCCGGAAGCATGTTTATTAATTATTTTTCTATTGATATCATAACTGATTCAACAATGATTTAAGCAAGTGAAAGGGATTTCTCATTAGGCGCAACACTTTGAATGACAAAGCTTGCAACTTTAATCAGCGTGACATGGTGTGGAATCTTTAACAGTTTAATCAATCTTTAATCTTTAGAGACAGCCCACTTTAAATCTTTTATTTATAAGTATAATTGATTCGACCACTTTTGCTGGAATTCTGTGTTGATAGCACTTTGTTTATTTGTGCTTTCTTTATTCATAAATCGGTCCAGATAGCTTGTGCTGTGATTTTAGTTACATGAAAAAATCTGTTTTTGTTTTGTAATAAGCTTGTCAGATGGATTGCTTTTGCCTTTTTTTATTTTATTGATATAAGATATTAAACACAGTTTTTAAAACCTCAAATGGATACTAAAATATGCAGTAGTGTCAACACGTCTGAGACCAAACTGAAAATCTGGGAAGTTTTAAATACAAATTTAAAAAAGTTAAAACAAAGAAAAGTTGTGAAACATAAAATGATGAAGAAAGATTTAAGTTTCATTAATTTTGTTGTAGATTACACAATTCAGTTGGAATTTTGTAAAGAAATTTAAATGCATAAATCTTAAAATTAGGCTCAAATATTTTTTGAGTGTAGGCAAATGTAATTCTTACAGTACATATGGTCAGATTTCTTCTGTTGAAACACATCAAATGTACTTAGGAATATTCTCAAATCATGCAGGATAACATGATTATCAGACATATTAAATACCAAGACATTCTCAAATTTTCTCAAATTATGCTTATAATGAGTGATTTTTTTGTAATAATTTTTTTTTTAATTAGATTTCATACTTTTGCCCCACTGTACAGTACTTGATAATGCAACTCTAAACAGTGTTATTGCATTTTCCACAAGTGGTTTTAACTTTCGTTCCATTGCATTGGAACGTTTGAAGTGCAAACGGCGCTCTGTTGTTTTCTTACAAGGCCTAGTGGTTCTTAGAGCGGTGTGTGATAACGGCGAGAGCACGGACCCTTGGTTGTGTCTTAAGAGGATTTGTAGTGTTACTCGTGTCACAAGGTTATCAGTCCAGATAGCTTGTGCTGTGTACAGCCGACAGCTTCAAGTAATCACACTGACCTCTGAATCACAGAAGGCTGTTATCACGGGCCGGAGCGAAGAGATAGCGCTTTAGACTGCATACTGAGTCCGCTGCGAGTGTAGCAGCATGCAAACGCTGTGAATACCTGCATACATTTAAACATTATAAATGCATACATATCAGCCATTACATTAAAGTCAAATCAAACATGCTTTTGACATATTAATACACTTGGGGGGCGTTCACATTCAAAAGCACAGTTTACAATTGTTTTTCTATGTAAACATGCACTAGAGGAACATATTTTACCATTACATATTGCTGTTTTTTTAACCACGTTTTTCTAAGTGTAAAACTTCAACTATTCAAAGATGCATGTTGAGACACTTATTTGTTGCTCTGCATCTGGCTTTTTTAGAGCAATAAGGAAGAGAACAGTTTTATGTATACATTTACAGGTATTTATTTAAAGTTATGCTTGATTGGGCAGTAAGAGATTGTTAAATATTAAATTAGAAATCCAAGATGGTGAAAGAAGTGTGAACATATGGGACAGGGTTCCCCTACTGTAATTATTAAATTGCAAAAGGCTGTGATTTACTTCAATACCTATATAGTCTGCATGCACTGCATGCTTCAGAGTGAAGACGTGGCACTGTTGCACGTTCTCCAAACACACGTGGCACATGATACAGTGTTTCCAGAAGTTTTAGAGCAGTTCACAATCAGTGAACTACTGTTTATGAATTACTAGGAGCACAGACATTTCAAAATAAGAGTTTATTTTTGGCTTGTTTATAGTTAAAAGTCCCAAGTTATATATGTAAATTTTATTTTATTTTTTTTTATGGTTAATTATCATCAAGATTTTGGTCTCTTGTTGCCTCTGTGTCTGTGCCCATCACTGTAAGGAATTAATCACAGTAAGCCCTTTCTTCCATCACCTTATTATCACATCATCAAAATCCAATGTCAGTCGACGTCTAATTTAGGTATTAAAATTGGTACATAAACCAATTTTAATATGAACTGGTATGGACATAGGGTATTCATTTTAATTGTTCAGGTCTTAAAAAGTCTTCAATTTTATTTTAAAATCTGTACAGCAACCCTGATAGGGGAGACCAGGGCGAGTTGTCACACTTCTTACTCCAGTGAATATTTCTCAGGGTAGAATGTCAAAACAAACAAACAACAAAAAAAAAGAAAACGCTTTTGAACATTTTCATGTATATTGAACGGGAAATAAGAAACCGTTCATTGAACTCACGTTGACCTCTTGTGACAACATGCCCCAATAGGGCTTCGTCATATAGTTGACTCTTGCCTTAATGTATGCCAGTACGGTCTGATTATTTTTCGCTTGTTTACCCAAGAGCTATAATAAGATATGATGACAGTAAACATTTCTGTAAGGATGATCGCTTTAAAGTAGACAGGCACAAGACAGCAAGGCAGCTCACTAAAGAGATTTTCAGGTGTATATCAACAACAGAAACAATGCAATATTTCTTTGGATGATAAGATCTATACCAGATGCTGTTAACATACGTTTTGTGTGTGTGTGTGTGTCTGGGATTGTGCTATAGTCGGCTGCAGGGACGGTCTTAGCAATCTTTTAATATTCTAACAAAACATTTTCTTTCCTCTTTTCTTGTTTTTTTTGTTGTTGTAGTATTGATCATTGAGGCATAACCAATATGCAGGATTATCCATTCCAGGGTCTATTCAATGGGCTGCTTATGGAAGCATTTTTGCTAAAGGCAGCCATGAAAATGATTACTTACTGCCCTGTGAGCTGATAACGCAAATAAGATGCCTATTAAATTTGAACAATGTCAATAGAATTAAACAGAGGGGGGAAATGATGGAAAATGATACCTGGATGCTTCTGATGAGATGTTAAAGTCATAAGAAAAATATGTTATATGTGAATGAACATTTCTGTCATCCATATGTATTGAGATTCATAATTGTAGCATGGCAGCAGGTGCATAATGTTCATAAATAGAGAATGCATGGACCTACAGAACATTCAAACTTTGCATTCAAACATTTCCTTTCCTGTTCGCCTCCCAAGAATCCTCCCACTGCCCGTACTGGTACACCCTGGTACACTGGTACACCCTCACTTTGAAACTTTCATTTGAAATGAAAGTTTCAAAGTGTAACCAAGTTTAGTTTTTATGTAAACACAAGCACACCTTCTGAAGGCTGGACTTGGATTAAGTGAGATCGATATACTATGTTACACGTCTCTTCAAGCATTTTCCCTCCTCTTTCTGTCTGGATTATAGTGAGGGATTCACCTTAAAGCCTCGGCTTTGTGTCAGCGCCGGTGTAGTCAGCACTTATTCACTGTATGACTCCTATGATTGGACAGCAGTGATAGTGATGAAGCCCAAACCCCCAGTCATTGTCCCACTGATGCCGGTCACAATTGCACTGCAAAAAACCACATCACCTGGTCAAAATGATTTCACTTCTCTCTTGCATTCCCCCTCCCTTTCCTCCTGTTTCTTTATATTCATTAGATTCATTATGGGCCACAAACGAGAGCCAGTAAAACGTCATGGTTACTTGTGTAACCTCTGTTCCCTGATGGAGGGAACGAGACGTTGTGTCGATGTAGTGACACTAGGGGTCACTCTTGGGAGCCCGAGACACCTCTGGTCTTTGATAAAAGGCCAATGAAAATTGGCGAGTGGTATTTGCATGCCGCTCCCCCGGACATACGGATATAAAAGGAGCTGGTATGCAACCACTCATTCAGGTTTTATGCTGAGGAGCCAATATAAGGTCCGGCCATTTCAGCGGGTAGTTCAGCGTTACTACAAACATGGAGACTGGGGCAGAGGGGCTCTGCCCAAGGAAGACGCAGTTTGCCAACAGGCAAACAAACTAGCGGAAGATATATATCGCATTGGGTTAGCCTTACAGGGAACCGCCACATGCGGAGCACCTACCCCAGAACAGGACTCTTAATTAGTACATGTACTGGGCCGGCAGCGAGTCTCTCCAAAAACTCGACTGCCACAGGGCTCGGAGGAAGTCAACCACGGAACAAAGTTTGTGAACACTACTGGAAATTAATGGCGCACGTTTTCAGCTCCAAGGGAGGTTGAAGGCGCTATGTGCAAGCGATACACCCGGCCAGCTATCCCGGGCTTATCCGCTTGTGTTGCGTGCCACTACCTGAGACGAAACCGGTTCCACCCGGAGGTTGTAGAACCTTGCAAAGGTGTTGGGTGTTGCCCAGCCCGCTGCTCTGCAAATGTCTGTTAGAGAGGCACCTCTGGCCAGGGCCCAGGAAGCCGCTACACCTCTGCTAGAATGGGCTCGTAGCCCTACCAGGGGCGGCATGTTCTGGGCAAGATATGCCATAATTATGGCGTCAGTGAGCCAGTGGGCAATCCTCTGCTTGGAGACAGTGCTTCCTTTCTGCTGTGCACCAAAGCAGACAAAGAGCTGCTCAGAGATTCTAAAGCTCTGCGTGCGATCCAAATAGATGTGTAAAGCGCGCACTGGACACAGCAACGACAGGGCTGGGTCTGCCTCCTCCTGGGGCAGTGCTTGCAGGTTCACCACCTGGTCCCTGAAAGGGGTGGTGGGAACCTTGGGCACATAGCCCGGTCGGGGTCTCAGGATCACGTGAGAGTAACCCGGACCAAACTCCAGGCATGTTTCGTTGACAGAGAACACTTGCAGGTCACCTACCCTCTTGATGGAAGTGAGCGCAGTCATGAGGGCAGTCTTCAAGGAGAGTGCCTTAAGCTCGGCTGAACCACGGAGAGATCCCATGAGGGAACAAGGCACGGTCTGGAGGGATTCAGCCTCCTGGCGCCTCTTAGGAACCTGATGATCAGGTCGTGCTTCCCTAAGGACTTGCCTTCGACTGCGTCGTGGTGTGCTGCTATGGCGGCAATGTACACCTTCAAGGTGGAAGGGGACAGCCTCCCTTCCAGCCTCTCCTGCAGGAAGGAAAGCACTGATCCGACTGCGCATCTCTGGGGGTCTTTGCGTCAGGAAGAACACCACTTAGCGAACAGATGCCACTTAAAGGCATACAGGTGCCTTGTAGAGGGGGCACTAGCGGGTGGTAGACCGCTTAGGTCTTCCACGTCCCGTCCAGGGGCCAGACATGGAGATTCCAGAGGTCTGGGTGCGGGTGCCAGAGGGTGCCCCGTCCCTGAGAAAGAAGGTCCTTCCTCAGGGAAATTCGCCAGGGGGGAGCTGTCGTGAGGAGCGTGAGGTCCAAGAACCACGTCTGGGTGGGCCAGTAGGGTGGTACCAGGACGACCTGCTCCTTGTCCTCCCTGACCTTGCACAGGGTCTGTGCAAGCAGGCTCACTGGGGGAAACGCATATTTGCATTGGCCAGGGGGCCAGCTGTGTGCCAGCGTGTCTATGCCGAGGGGAGCCTCGGTGAGGGTGTACCAGTACGGGCAGTGGGAGGATTCTTGGGAGGCGAACAGGTCCACCTGTGCCCATCCGAATCGACTCCAAATCAGCTGGACCACCTGAGGGTGGAGTCTACACTCTCCCCTGAGGGTAACCTGCCATGACACCTCGTCCGCTGTAGTGTTGAGGTTGCCTGGGATGTGAGTGGCTCACAGCGACTTGAAGTGCTGCTGACTCCAGAGGAGGAGAGCGGGCGAGTTGTGACATAGAATGAGAGTGCAGACCGCCTTGGCGGTTGACATATGCTACTGTTGCCGTGCTGTCTGTCCGAACTAACACGTGCTTGCCCTGGATCAATGGCCGGAACCTCCGCAGGGCGAGCAGAATTGTCAACAACTCGAGGCAGTTGATGTGCCAGTGCAGTCGCAGGCCCGTCCAGAGGCCAGTGGCTGCGTGCCCATTGCAAACAGCGCCCCAGCCCATTTTGGAGGCGTCTGTCCACGACGTGCCTGGAGACCAGTTCTAGAGGAACACCTGCTCGTAGAAACGAGATGTCGGTCCAAGGGCTGAAAAGACGATGGCAGACCGACATGATGGCCACGCGATGTGTCCCATGGCGCCATGCCCATCTCGGGACTCGAGTCTGGAGCCAGTGCTGAAGCGGCCTCATATGCATCAACCTGAGAGGGGTGGCTACCGCCGAGGATGCCATATGCCATAGGAGCCTCTGAAAAAGTTTCAGTGGAACCGCTGTTCCCTGTTTGAACGCCTTCAAACAGGCCAGCACTGACTGGGCACACTCGTTTGTAAGGTGCGCCATCAGGGAGACTGAGTCCAACTCCAATCCGAGAAAAGAGATGCTCTGAACCGGGAGGAGCTTGCTCTTTTCCCAGTTGACCTGAAGCTCTAGTCGGCTGAGGTGCGAGAGCACCAGGTCCCTGTGTGTGCACAGCCTGTCTCAAGAGTGAGCTAGGATTAGCCAGTCATTGAGATAGTTGAGAATGCGAATGCCCACCTCCCTTAACGGGGCAGGGGCAGCCTCTGCGATCTTTGTAAAGACGCAAGGAGACAGGGACAGGCCGAAAGGGAGGACTTTGTACTGATAAGCCTGACCCTCGAATGCGAACCGCAGGAAAGGTCTGTGTCGAGGAAGGATCGAGACGTGGATGTACGCATCCTTCAGGTCTACCGCCGCAAACCAATCTTGATGCCGGACGCTCGCCAGAATGCGTTTTTGCGTCAGCATCTTGAACGGGAGTCTGTGTAAAGCCCGGTTCAGTACTCGCAGGTCCAAGATTGGCCGCAACCCACCGCCTTTTTTCGGTACGATGAAGTAGGGGCTGTAAAACCCGTTCTTCATCTCGGCTGGAGGGACAGGTTCTATTGCGTCCTTCCGTAGGAGGGTCCCCAAATTGCCCCCAGTGCTAGCCGCGCTGGCCTCATACCCGTAGGTAGAAGGACCGAGGCGGGGAGCCGCTGGGGTGGCTTGCTTTCTTATGAAAGCAAGCCGCGACCGCAACGTTGCCATGGTCATGTTCTCACAGTGAGAATATGAACCATTCACAAACGCTGCCTCTGTGTGGGTCGTGCCCAGACACGAAAGACAGCGTTCATGACCATCCGAAGTTGAGAGATAACGACCGCAACCAGGAATAACACACAATCGGAAAGGCATCTTTAAAAAGACGCGCTCTTTTAGAGAAATATATACTCTTTTAGAGGGGAAAAACTCTTTCAGAAAATATACTCTCTAGTTTTTTTCTGCTGAAGCGCCCAGGGGCATTCTCTGCAGTACACCAGTGCAGAGGAGGGAGAAGCCGCTGAAATGCGCCATCAGATCCAGCAGAGGTGAATGAACAGTAGTATTCAACTCAATGAGCATGACCGTTCGGCTCCGAAGAGAAAATCTGAATGAGTGGTTGCATACCAGCTCCTTTTATACCCGTATGTCTGGGGGAGTGGCATGCAAATACCATTCGCCAATTTTCATTGGCCTTTTATCAAAGACCAGAGGTGTCTCGGGCTCCCAAGAGTGACCCCTAGTGTCACTACATCAACACAAGATCGAGTGAGTGACAGTTAGGGAACAGCTTGTGATTTTTAGTTGATTCAATCCCTTTTTTAGGCCAGCAGGAAAATTAAACTAGATGTCTACCGCCAGAGGGGCTAACGAAAGCGCTGTGTGGTAATAGTCAAAGCAGATCCAAGATACACAAGAGCTGACCCAAAACAGGTTGTTTTGGTGGGGGAGGGAAAGGGGACTTGGTTCAGAGATTAGTTTGCTAATGAAGCAAACAGTCGATTAGTAGGATTCTCCTCCATGTTGGGAAGAAGCTAGTCTCACATGGTCAGTCTTTTGACTAATGGCATAAAGTCTGGTGCACACTGCAGCTTATTCCGACCGAGAACCATCATCTGGGACGGGAAGAGACTGTGTGACCGACATGTAAAGAAGCAACCACAGTTTGTTGAGTTTTACTAGGGCTGGGAGTCGATTCGAAAAAGAATCGATTCCGCTCAAGTGTGTGACATATTTGAACAGCATTTGTTTACTCGATCACCAGACAACTACACATTCCCTTAACAGCACTGATGCAAAATACAGTTTTTAAATGGACAGCAACTAAAGTGCAATTTCTCGACTGATCAACACGACTGTTATGTAGTCCTTCAGCCATCAGAAAATCTGATCTGAATGAAGCGATCACAAAAGCCATCAGAGCGGCCTTTCATTTTGCTCCTGTCCATTGCTCATGAGAAAGAATTGCTTCTTACAAGTATAGAAAAATAAACGTGTTTTCCCTTAAAATCAAGTGGCACATAGTTTTTCTTGTTCTAAGCATAAACATTACTGCATTTTGTTAGATTTCTCTAAAAACAAGACAAAATCTGTAGTCATTTTTTCTTCTCAAGCAAATTTGTATTGTTTTAAGAATGTTTGTAGGGCCCTATGAATTCGCGATGCGGAGAACACAGATGGAATCCCGGAATCAAGTCATAAAAACGGAATTGACTGTACAACAGGGAATGTCATGGAATTTGACATAATTGGGATCAAATGAATGTATGAATGTACAATTAATAAAAGTTAAATCATCATATAGCCAAGTATATCGATTAAACAAAAGGCAGGGATGTAAATAAATAAATATGCAATCTGCATGTGGTTTTAGCTAAAAAAATTGTGTTTGAAGCCGGCCGTTCATTCACTGATAGGTCATCATAATAATCACATGTGCTCTGTGTATGTAATAGATGATAAACATCAGAGCACTCATTTAATGTTAAGCGTGCAGCACTTGCAGACTATATATTCCTAAAATAAATCGCAGCCTTTAGCGGTTTGAAAAGCCAATTATGCCATATAGCGAACTGCTTAGCCAGAAGTGGGAAGCTGCCGTCATACAACAAAACATAAAAAAATAAAAGTCCTTCATTCGGCTTGCTGCCAAAATAAAAGCTCAATTTAACCAGAAGCATAAAATTTAAGAAATTGCAAAAGAATTATATTACTACTGTATAGTAAAATGTAATATACAATATAGTATTTATAAATAATAGTAATAATAATAATAATAATAATATATTAATAGTAATTACACTATATACACAAGTAATATCCCACAAACAAGAGTGCTGTTGCAATGGATAAATGTTTATCCATGCTTTCATTAATACTGTAATTTCATTGTGCAGCACTGTATTTTATATTTAGTAAGAAAATGATTTTTGCATTGTCTAGAAAATAGATAGACAGACAGACAGACAGACACACGGGCGGACGGACGGACAGAGACAGACAGACAGACAGACAGATAGATAGATAGATAGATAGATAGATAAAACATCGGATGAATAGATAGATAGACAGACAGACGGGCGGACGGATGGACAGACAGGCGGACGGACAGACAGAGACAGATAGACAGACAGACAGACAGACAGACAGATAGACAGAGGGACAGACGGACAGACAGACAGACAGACAGACAGATAGATAGATAGATAGATAGATAGATAGATAAAACATCGGATGAATAGATAGATAGATAGATAGATAGACAGACAGACAGACGAGCGGACGGACGGACAGACAGAGACAGAGACAGAGACAGACGGACAGACAGACAGACAGTCAGACAGATAGATTGACAGACAGACAGACAGATGGGTGGACAGACAGACAGACAGACAGACAGACAGACAGACAGACAGATAGATAGATAGATAGATAGATAGATAGATAGATAGATAGATAGATAAAACATCGGATGAATAGATAGATAGATAGATAGATAGACAGACAGACAGACGGGCGGATGGACGGACAGACAGAGCCAGAGACAGAGACAGACAGACAGACAGACAGACAGACAGACAGACAGACAGACAGTCAGACAGATAGATTGACAGACAGACAGACAGATAGATAGATAGATAGATAGATAGATAGATAGATAGATAGATAGACAGATAGATAGATAAAACATCGGATGAATAGACAGACAGACAGACAGACAGACAGACAGACCGACGGACGGATGACAAGTGTTTACTTCTCTCCTCAATCAAGCAACATTTTTTACAGTATCTTTTAGCTTGATTTTTAAATAGAATCATAAAACTAATGTGTATTGTTTGGGCATTTTATTTAGTGTATTATCCAATTACATAGTAATAAATACTTGCATTGGGATGTGCATATAGATCAAGATATAGATTATTGCTAGAACAGACCTTTATTATTAATAGAAAATCTTTTGTCATTCAAACTATCAATCATAAATTATGTCAAGTATGCTTTATATTGCACCGTTTACTGTAAGATTTCACTAGCCTCCCATTTTTACTTGAAAAACTCTTGAAATCGATTCCATTGCTTCTGAAAACCTCAATTCCAATCAGCCCTATTTTTACGTGTGGGATTATCGCAAATAAATTAAACCACAATAATAGACTGCCATGGAAAAACAAATCATTCAAATAATGGTGCCGCAGTCTAAAAGAATGGTTGTAGAGAAGACCAAAACAAAAACAACAAAAAAGTGGAAAACATGCGTAGACATTAATCACAGATTTTTATCCGTCCAAAAGTGATAAACACTAATGATTTTCATTTATTAATATTATTATTTTACAGAACTCCGAATATTGTCTTACCTGTTGTGGAAAGATCATAAACGGTTTAAGCATAAACTGATCGGCGCATGTAGATTTTTGCCCATTACACTGATTTTGCATTGCAGACACGTTTACTACCGTTTTTACTGGCTTATCCAATGTGCACGTGACTGATTACATTTTGACGTAAAAACAGATAATAATCCGATGATTTTAAGTCTCATGCTAGCCCGTTTTCTGGCGCTGTCAGATTTTTTAAATGAGATGATTTTCGGTAGTTATTAGCATATTGGTGTGCATGTAAGCACTCATTTTCCCTCTAAATAGCTTCAGTGTACTGTAGTTTGCTCATTTTCGTTAGTAACTTGTAGTTTAGCTAACTACTTTTTCAAAGATAGCTTGACTGTAGTTTAACTATGCTAAATTACAAGTAGCTTATAGCTTGGAAAGCTACTGTTTCAAAGTATCTTCCCCAACACTGATGCTCTGCAGCCTTCAATGAAGTAAATGCTCAATAAAATGAGACATAGCAGCAATTTTCCCCTACCAGCAGTGGTGCGAAGAAAGGGTAAATTAGCGATCTGGCACACCTGTTAAACAAATGTACTTAAGGCAGAACAGTAATGCAGCAGGCAAATTCAGATTGGCTGTAAAATCTTCATTTAGACAACACCTCCAGGGGAATGCTTATTACGTGAGATTTATATAGCATTAGTTCTGCTCTGCAAATGCTGAACACTCACCCATATGCCTGAAATATGAAGTGCTTTGATAAAGAGCTACAAGAGATTTTTTTTTTTCATTTAAAAAGTTTAAGCACTTTTATGAATTCATTAATTGAACTTGTGAAGTGTGGCGCTGACTCCAGAACTGATGAGCGCTGTGTGCTGAATACTAGAGGAGTTTATATGCCGTTAAAGCTGAAACGACCCATTACGTGACAAATGCAAAAGTACAAGTCATGTATACTCTGCAGGTAAATACAGTTGTTACTCCACTTTTGAGTGTTTAATCCTGTTCTGTTTGCACTGAATTCAATTATTTATAGGAGTGACAACTGCATTCTACAACCAAATTCACTCCCAAAAACAGTGTCTACTACATTTGCATTAAATTGGAATCTAACTGTGGTATAACTGGTCTCCCAGCTTGACCAAGCTGGTTTTCAGTCAATCTAGTTTATCTCTCAGACTGGCCAAGCTGGATTAAGCTGGTCTAGCTGGTCTTGCACCTTGGTAAATCTGGTTTTCAGCTGGTCTAGCTAGTCTACCATCCTGGCCAAGCTGGTTTTCAGTCAATCTAGTTTATCTCTCAGACTGGCCAAGCTGGATTAAGCTGGTCTAGCTTGTCTCTCAGCCTGGTAAAGCTGGTTTAAACTGGTCTAGCTGGTCTCCCAGCCAGTCCAAGTTGGGTTTCAGCTGGTCTAATCTCAAAGCCTGGTCAAGCTGGTTTTTAGCTGGTCTAGCTGGTCTGCCATCCTGGCCACGCTGGTTTAAGCTGGTCTAGCTAATATTCCACCCTGGCCAAGATGCTTTTTAGCTGGCCTCTCATCCAGGAAAAGCTGGTTTTCAACTGGTTTATTCTCCAAGCCTGGCCAAGCTAGTTTTCGATTGGTCTAGCCTGTCTCCCAGCCTGTCCAAGCCAGTTTTCAGCTGGTCTAACTGGTCTGCCATCCTGGCTAAGCTGGTTTTTCACTTAATCTAGCTCATCCAAGCTGGTTTTCAACTGGTCTAATCTAAAAGCCTGGCCAAGCTGGTTTTCAGATGGTCTAGCTGGTCTGCCACCCTGGCTAAGCTGGTTTTCAGTTTCGATCTAACTTGTATCTCAGCCTAACCAAACTGGTTTTCAGCCGATCTTGCTGGTCTCCCATCCTGGCCAAGCTGTTTTTTAGCTGGTCTATTCTTCAAGCCTGTCCAAACAGGTTTTCAGGTGGTCAAGCTGGTCTCCGATCCTGACTAAGCTGATTTCTGTCTATCTAGCTTGTTTCTCAGCCTGTCCAAGCTTGTGTTTAACTGTTCTAGCTGGTCGCCCAGCCTAAGTTGGTTTAAGATGGTTTTGCTGGTCTCGCACCCTAGCCAAGCTCATTTTCAGGCTGGTCTCCCAACCTAGCCAAGCTTGTTTTTAACTGGTCTAGCTGGTCTCCCAGACTAAGCTGGTTTAAGATGGTTTAGCTGGTCTCGCACCCTAGCCAAGCTCTTTTTCAGCTGATCTAACTGGTCTCCCAACCTAGCCAAGCTTGTTTTGAGCTGGTCTAGCTGGTGTCACAGCCTTAGCAGCTGACAAGTGCTTAAAATTCCTCTAAACCCATCAGAGCAGACCAGCTTGACCAGTGGAAATCAGCTTCATGCCTAAGCATGGCCTCAAGTGGCATATTGCTTTATTAAAGCACTATGAGTTGCTTTGAATAAACATATGCTAAATAACAATAATCAACATTTTAACCATGTTAATTTGTCATCATTCTGTATCCGCACACTAAACATTATTGAATATGCACAAATATTGGGATTCTTTTCACTTCTTAATGCATTCCAAGTTTGTGCCCACACACTGTCTCCTAGAGATGATAAATAGTTTCCTGAAATGCCTCTGAATCAAATTGTAAATGAAGGTGGGTGGGCGAAGTGATAGAAGAACCATTTAGGATGACTGTGAAATGCCATTGTAAAAATACTCCTTAATTTATACTTTATTCCTGCATGAAGATAAATAGTTTGCCATGAATATATCGAGGGCTCCAGTCTCACACCAACACAGTAACATGCCCAATACCAGCTCTATTGTGGACTATTGAAAGAAATCCTGCCCTGTGGCAACTATTTGGCTGCTTTGAAGTAGATAAATGTTTTCTGCAGGATAAGAATGCACGGCAACAAAAACTGCATTAAACTGTAATGTTTGTCAAGGAGTGTGATAAAAACTTCACTAAAATTCCTTTTAGCGCCAGATAATGCATCGGCAAATTCAGCGAGCTGATTGGTCCTTGGAGGCTTCTAACAAGTTAGCAGGCCTCATTTCCAATCTGTGACAGCAATATGTGTCACCCGGGCGCAGCAGCCCAATTGCTCATGTTGAACACAAACCCGGTCACTCTATATATGGAAATCACTGTCTTCAGGGTGAGAAAAAATTGTAAAAAGGTAAGATTGGCATTTTAACCTCGCTGGCCCCCTGAAAATATGTTTTAGTCTGATACATTATACTGCATGGAATTATTTATCAAGAAGATACATGCTTGATATTTACAAAAATAATGAGATGTTGAGGTGGCAGCTGGAAGGTTTCGGTCCTGTGAGCAGCATCTATGATTCAGGGGAAATAGAGTAAATATGGCAGGGACGGGACAGGCCATACGGAGACTGTGAAAGAGTCAAGAGGAGCTATTATTCCATTCAAAAAATGATCAAATATTGCCCTCTAAAAACTTTAATAATTGGTTTTGGGGTTTTTCACTCAGTAAAGAGAAAGCAAATCACAGTAGGATGCTATTACGGCAGTGAACTAGAAGGTTATTTTGCTGTCAAAATGCTAAAATAACGTACTTACAAGTTTTATGCCACAGCCACTTAACATCACAACAATCACACTTGTTAATAAAATTACCAATGGAAAATCAATTTCAGAAAAATATACTGTTTGAACTGTAGTGAACATGAAATCAAAATTGACCCTTTTTATTTTCTTAATGCACGTTCTTGGTCTTATTGTGCATGATTCATTAGTACATGTTATTACCAAAAGAAAATAAAAAATGTCTTCATAATCTTGTGTTAAATTGTAATGACTTGCTCTGCCTCCAAAACAACTGTTCTTTTCAGCTGATGTCACCAATCACTCTTATTTGTCAACCCCTCCCCACGAAAAACCTGGATCTGTTCTTATATTAAGTATAATGCCCACTTTTCACGATCTAATACATTTCCAGTGGATAAAATCAAGTCCTTATATATTTTTATTTTTTTATTTTTTATTTTTATTTTTTTATAGCTGAATATCCAGTTTCACAGATTAAAATCAGTTTTGAAAGGTGTTTGTTTCATGTTGGCTTTTGGCATAAAATAACATTTGAATCCATTATATATATATAATGGATTCAAATGTTATTTATAAAACAAATTTATTTAAATAAAAAAAGTAATTATTGGTTAAATGGTAGTTACAGTGCTATATACGGTTACAGATGATATTATATTTAACAAGACAATACATGCGATTTTACTGTTAATATTACAGAAATTATGTTTTTAGATGTAAAACATTTGAATTACATTACAGTTAATGGTGAAAATTTATATTATGTTTAACAAGACAATACTTGTACTTTTACAGTAATTAATTGTTAAAATAACAGAGAAAAACAATAATCGGGCGTTCCCAGAAGTCCCGCTTGACACATCACATTTGATTATATTTTACAGTACATTAAAAGGTGCAAAGCAGATTTATTGTATTTATCTATTTTACTAACATTGTATCATTTAATGATATATACGGTTTTGAACTGTAAAATATACAGCTGCCATAATGACATCCAGTAAAGCCTGTTCACTATTTCTCTAATATTGAAGTTCTGCCACTTTTGTTTTTACCATACATTTAACTTTTTTTTTTATTCTTTTTTTTTTTTTTTTACAGTGTATATATGACTATATATATATATATAATGCAATATAAATATTTGAATCTATTAGCCGGCTTCTTTAACCTCTTGCGACCCACATCCTCATTTGTGGATGGTGTATTTTGGCTTCGCTATACGCAATGCATAATTTAAACTGACTGAATACTGTTCACAACACTCTACACTGTCATTTAAGGGTTAAACTTCTGCCGCACCGCATCACGTGACACAACAGCATGACGTCAATTTCCGTGATGCACTTCTACGGCGCAGAGCCAACAAAAGTGCCTCTGATAAGAAACATCTTTAAGTTTTTTGATTGAAACCTGTTTGGGTATAAAGAGTTGCATCTCAAGTTTCGTTTGATATGCAGCTTTAAAAAAATCCATAAATTTTTCATGCATCAGCACGCTGATAAACATGATGTCCACATATGTGGATTTTGGGACAGTATTCCCTCAAAAGTTGAAAAAATATCATTTTGAATAATTTTCAACTTTAACACATCTGTGGGTCAATTCACTTAATTTTAATATAAATTTTGTTATATTTTATTTTGTTATCACTGTGCAATACGGTTCCATTCATTAACATTAGTAAATGTATTCCTATATATTTACTGTGTATTTTCACATTGAGGATAAACGTATTCATGCAAAAGCTGACAAATCCTTGCTTTTAGAGGCTTGATATGGAGTTAAGATGAAAATAAGGTGCATTTCTAACTGTTCTGAGACCAGTGCAGACAGACAGCACACTGGAGGTTAAGTCATTCACTAAATAGGGAGCAAGGGAGCATCCCTTGCGTGTTTGTTTGTTCCATAATTTTGGCAAATTTGATTACACTTTTTGCTATCAGTAAGAGTTAAATACTCATCGCTCTGTTTAACACATTTGACCATGTTTAAATCCATTCCACAAAATTAATTAAAATTGAAATTTTCCCCCAAAATCAGTGCAGAAAATGCAAAATACGCCTGCAGCTTCCGTCTGCAGATTCATAGAGCAGGTGTGTGCAAAACTTCAGCCAAAAGCTATTGTGAAGCAGTCAGTGGAGTTTCAGGGTGAAGAACTACTACAAAAGGTAAGAAAAATGTGTGCTAATTCCAGGAACCGTCCTCTTAAAGGAACCTGAGCTGAAGTGTTTTGCTGAAGGCCACAATGGCAGTCGAGCAGATCTTGGGTCTCTCCTACTTAAGGATTGAACCTGCAACCTTGGTGCCTCAACCGTTCGGCTTCTACAGCCTCAATAGCCTGCCTGAGAGCTTCTGTAAACTTCAACCTTTCTTCTGGTTTATTTCAACGTTTCCTCAAGTCCAGTCACATTCGCAGGCCTGCTATTGTTTTGTCTGAAAAGGCCCTTTTATTTTCCTCGAGAAATCTTCCATCCCAGGGCCTGTGATTCTGTAGATTGTCATTAATCTCTGCGGCCAGCCCAAACCACACTTTTCATTTTTTTCTCACGCTCTATTTTTTGGGGGATTCATTTCTTTCTTTTGGATGGGAACTGAATTTGATACTGCACTGTCAGTTATATGGATTCCTGACACAGGCTTGCGATCCTTTCTGTGTGAGCACACAATCAAAGAGACCCAATTAAATAATTTGGTACAATACAGAACAAAAGCCTACGACAGTCTAAAGTGAGGGATGCCTCTCACTGCCATTTGCATTCTCTTGCCTTTTTGTTTGTATCTTGTTAATTAATTTGCTTTGAAACCGTCAGGAGTGACGGAGGGATTGAAGGGGAAGTCTGAACGCAGTAGACCGCAGAGTCGTTCATTTCAAGTGTTGCTGGAGTCGCTTTATATTCTGACGATGTGCTAAATCAACATTTTACAATAGGAAAATTCTTTGTAATATCTCTGGAGCACTGATAATGATGCCAGCGGTAGGTTATGGGGGTATTCAAATTATGCTGCTGTTTATTCCGTGTCAGAAACTGTCCGTGACTTAGACCTTGAAGGCTGGAATTTCTCATTGTGCGTGCAAAGCATTAAAAACCACGATAGGTTTCCATTACACATAATCATTTGTGTGAATGAGGGCTTTCTTGTTCATATAATGCTTGATTCTTGATAATTATCTGCTTGGTTTTGATTTCAAAGCCACTCAAGTAAAATATAGTTCATAATGTTTTTGAGAAAATCGCTTAATTGACTCATTTATTCCCACCGGTTACTATTCTGATAAAATGTAGTCTAAAAAGAGTTGTTGATGTATTTTACACAAAGTTGTTGATTATAAATGAATGTGCAGACTGTCTTGATTTCACATGAACATTTTTACTTGGGTTGGGCAAATAGTCATATGTGTAGAGCCATTTAATTCCACTGTGTCCCTCTGAAAGACTATATTTACATTTACATGTATTTATTTGGCAGACACTTTTATTCAAAGCAAGTTACAAAAAAGAGGAATAATACAACATAAGTGATTCATCTTAAGGAGATGGTAGTACAAAAAGTGCTGCATTACAAAGTTTCAATTGTCTGTGGCAAAGCTTCACAAAAGGAAGCAAGAATAACCTGTTATAAACCTACAATATTTTATACAAATAATGTTTAAAGGATCTATCATTGATTTATTAATAAGATTGCTCTGGCTCATGTAAATAATGCTCACAGAACAAGTAAACATGCAAGCGACACAATTGTATCTCATTTTTGAATAGGTGACTGATTGACTCCTATTAAAAAATTGCAGATTTCAAATTATTAATACAATTAATGACAATAATAATAATAAAGTATATCCATGCAATTATTCTTGGTTTATCATTCCTTTTTCCCCCCACAATTGCTTGCAAGTGATAATATGTACTGTATATATATATATATATATATATATATATATATATATATATATATATATATATATATATATACAGTATATATTGTCTATATATAATACAGTAATATATATATATATATATATATATATATATATATATATATATACACTATATATACAGTATATATTATCTATATATTATACAGTAATATATAATATATAATATATATATATATATATATATATATATATATATATATATATATACACTATATTGCCAAAAGTATACGCTATATATACAGTATATATTGTCTGTATATTATACAGTAATATATATATATATATATATATATATATATATATATATGCATATATATATATATATATATATATACAGTATATATTGTCTATATATAATACAGTAATATATATATATATATATATATATATATATATATATATATATATATATATATATATATATATATATATGCACAAAAGTATATTATCTATATATTATACAGTATATATATATCTATATATATATACAGTATATATATATATATATATATATATATATATATATATATATACACTATATTGCCAAAAGTATACGCTATATATACAGTATATATTGTCTGTATATTATACAGTAATATATATATATATATATATATATATATATATATATATATATATACAGTATATATTGTCTGTATATTATACAGTAATATATATATATATATATATTATCTATATATTATACAGTAATATATATATATATATATATATATATATATATATATATATATATATAATTATTCTTTTATTTATTTATTTATTTATTTATTATTATTATTTTTTTATTGTTTGTAATTTTATATTAGGTTCTGTTGAGCACCTGAATAAAATTTGAAGCTGTAATTTCCCACCAGTTACTATTTGGGACCAAGAATTAATCTCATACTTTCTCAAAAAAAACAAAAAAAAAACACAAAATAAAACAAATGTAAAAAAAATAAAATAAATAAAAGGCGTACAGTTTGTTTTAATGGGTAAAACACATGTGCCCACTCAGCTGGGAAAAATTTGGGATTAAATGGGTTAAATGAAATGACAAAAAGTGGTCGAGTTTGATTAAAGGATGTTCACTTAGCAGCGCTCAGGACAGGTGTAACGTATGGAGATGATGGGCTCGTGACACATATGGTATGTTCCTGTCTGTTTGACACTGGTGGGCTTTTCCATGCTTAACCATGGTAATTGAAAGAAATGAGCCATACAGCCAAAGCATTAGTGCTACCCCAGGAGACTGCAAGCTCACACACACTGACACTTAGATGCATTAGTGTTTTTAGTCATTAGTGATGCACTTAGAGTTTTACCTATTCTCTTCCTCTTATAAAGTTTTAAATACACGTGTATTCCATGATTCTAACCCTGCATTTCCAAAAACAAAGAATTAAAAAACTAGGTGTGTAGCACCTACAGCTCTGCAGATCCTTCTGAAGAATCATGACATAAGAAGCGAGCAGCTGAAGTTTAATTTGAACAAGATCCTTGGTTATTTCAGTCTGATCAAACAGTTTGAGTGGCACATTTCAGCACAGATTGTTTTATGAATCTGTCAGTGTAATGCAGCTGCACAAACAGATGCCGCAGTTAAAACTGTATTAGTTCGACAGCAAACCCGCAGCTTGTGTGTGAGCGCAGCAAAGCGCTCTTACTTATTTTACATGTAAAGAAGGCGTTTACATAGATGTCTTTAAGGCACAGCAGCTAAAACAATATCCCATTTAATACTAAGGGTCAGAAAAAGGGTAGAAAATGGTCTATATATATATATATATATATATATATATATATATATATATATATATATATAATTACTGTTTTGAGCTCATCAAACTTAACTAACATTATAAATGGAACTAATTAAATAATAAAAAAAAGGTATGAAGCATGGACACAGAATGAAGACAAAATTTTAATCAGAACATTTTTATGTGTGTTTTGTCTCCAAGCTCAGCTTTAAAATGTCTACACCTTGCATCAGATGATGAGAGCTTGTGCATGGCCTAAAGCCAGTCAATCAGTTCATTCCTCACCCCTCATTCATTGCCGGTTTATTTTTCACTTTGTGGCCTCAAGGGACACCGCCTGTCAGCCTGAATTCCCACAGGCTTCCCGTCCCCCTGATTTAGAGCTGCTAAACACCGTTTCACCGCTCGATTACACTGGACACTGATCAAACCTTATTTGCACTCCAATTACACAAGCCGCTCCTCTGCACTGACCAGACGGGATGGTGTGTTCTCCCCTTCCATCATACACCGTAACCCCACCTTAAATATGATTAACTTTGAGTTATTCCCACAGCACAAGGTCAGTTTATCAATCCACACCAGTCTTCATGAGACCAGACAGCTTGGAATACAGAGACTGTCGAAGTGGTTGCTCAAAGCTGAACTCTGCATTGTGGGAAATGTTTATAGGAATTGGGCAAAAAGTACAAATAAAATATGTAATATGATGAAATTGATGCTAATGCTTCCAGGTGAGTCTATGGGGTGGAATCCACAGTTTTCCTGAGCAACCAGTGGGCGGCGCCATGAGGATTCTAATGGCCTGTTTTGTATTTCTGGTCTCGAAACACCAAATAAAAACTCCCAAAACGAGCAATCCAGAGGAGAACAACAACCACTGAACAATGTTGCCAACTTTGTGACTTTGTTGCTAGATTTAGCGACTTTTTGACTCCTTTAGTGAGTAAAAGAGCCATCTAGCGACTAGCGACAATTTGAGCAACTTTTGTAGTCTGCTTTAGCGACATTCTTCCACATCTGGCGACATAAAAAACATCAGCTCTATCGTGAATGATGTCTTATTTTTCTCGGTATTCTAGTGCTCCCCGGTGTTTCAAGTAATATGACTGACCTGCATGCCATCAGGAGTTGGAGTTATGTGCATACGGACAGGGGTATAAATTCCAGGGGGGATGGGGGGAGGTAACCCCCCAATAATCAAAACAAGCAAGTACAAACCCCCCAATATTTATACCATGATCAATGGAAACATGTAACTTCTTCACACTTAAACCCTCCAATGTTCAAGCCAAATCTACAGCCATGCATACGGACGTTCTATAAATCGAATGACTGATGAGCTGACGGGTTGTTGGTATTTGCTGCAATAATCTCAACCTCAATTCAAGTGCATGCTCTCCGTTTAGGAAAGAAAAATCAGCCTACAGCGATAGAAGAGCATTGAGAAATTATTTAGCAGGACGAGAGAGAGAAAGAGAGAGAGAATGTATATGAACACTTGCTCTATAATAAAGTATATAGAGATAAGTGATATGAACAGATGAGGTGTCACTGTCAAAAAGTCATTGTGACACAGTAACACTGGCACACTTATTGTAAAGTGTTACTGTTATTTTTTTATTGAACTAACTTAGCAAAAAAATAAATGTCCCCTTTTCAGGACACTGTATTTTAAAGATAATTTTGTAAAAATCCAAATAACTTTACAGATCTTTATTGTAAAGGGTTTAAACAATGTTTCCCATGCTTGTTCAATGAACCATAAATAATTAATGAACATGCACCTGTGGAACAGTCGTTAAGACACTAACAGCTTACAGACGGTAGGCGATTAAGGTCACACTAAAGAGACCTTTCTACTGACTCTGAAAAACACCAAAAGAAAGATGCCCAGGGTCCCTGCTCATCTGCATGAACATGCCTTAGGCATCCTGCATGGAGGCATGAGGACTGCAGATGTGGCCAGGGCAATAAATTGCAATGTCCGTACAGTGAGACGCGTAAGACAGCGCTACAGGGAGACAGAAAGGACAGTTGATTGTCCTTGCAGTGGCAGACCACATGTAACAACACCTGCACAGGATCAGTACATCCGAATGTCACACCTGCGGGACAGGTACAGGATGGCAACAACAACTGCCCGAGTTACACCAGGAATGCTCAATCCCTCCATCAGTGCTCAGACTGTCTGCAATAGTCTGAGAGAGGCTGGACTGAGGGTCCTTACCAGACATCACCGGCAACAACGTCGCCTATGGACACAAACCCACCTTTGCTGGACCAGACAGGACTGGCAAAAAGTGCTCTTCACTGACGAGTCGCGGTTTTGTCTCACCAGGGGTGATGGTTGGACTCGCGTTGATCATCGAAGGAATGAGCATTACACCAAGGCCTGTACTCTGGGGCGGGATCGATTTGGAGGTGGAGGGTCCATCATGGTCTGGGGCGGTGTGTCACAGCATCATCGGACTGAACTTGTTGTCATTGCAGGCAATCTCAACGCTGTGCGTTACAGGGAAGACATCCTCCTCCCTCATGTGATACCCTTCCTGCAGGCTCATCCTGACATGACCCTCCAGCATGACAATGCCACCAGCCATACTGCTCGTTCTGTGCGTGATTTCCTGCAAGACAGGAATATCAGTGTTCTGCCATGGCCAGCGAAGAGCCCGGATCTCAATCCCATTGAGCACGTCTGGGAACTGTTGAATCGGAGGGTGAGGGCTAGGGCCATTCCCCCCAGAAATGTCTTGGAACTTGCAAGTACCTTGGTGGAAGAGTGAGGTAACATCTCACAGCAAGAACTGGCAAATCTGGTGCAGTCCATGAGGAGGAGATGCACTGCAGTACTTAATGCAGCTGGTGGCCACACCAGATACTGACTGTTTGATTTTGACCCCCCATTTGTTCAGGGACACATTATTCCATTTCTGTTAGTCACATGTCTGTGAAACTTGTTCAGTTTATGTCTTAGTTGTTGAATCTTTTTATGTTCTACATATATTTACACATGTTAAGTTTGCTGAAAATAAAAGCAGTTGAAAGTAAGAGGACGTTTCATTCTGCTGAGTTTAGTTTCATTCAATTCTGCACACTGCATCCTAAAGCATCTGCCTGTTTTTGTGATTGATTTTGCAGATGTTTTGTTGAAATCAACTCATCCACTGGCACCAAGACAACCACAAAAGGCAAAAGAATCGGAAAGGTCTCTGAAGAGGAACAACACAGTCAACCCTCGTATATGTGCTCTTCTCAAAAGGTTAACAGACTGAATGATTAAGCAAGTACAGTAGTTTCAAATGTGTTTAAATCAAGACACTTCTGTCAAAAGACACTTTTGCCTTGCTAGACATTTGTAAATCTCTGTCCCCAAAATGTTTGAGTTAATTAAGAGTTGTTTGTTGTCACATCCACATGTAGTCTGTAATATCTAACCATGTGATTTGGATATGATGTTGTATTAAGCTGAAATGATTTCACTTTGCATTTGCTTTTTTTAAATTGCTTATAGCCGTATTAATGTAAATTTATATACAATATTACAACTTCGTTGCCATGAACTACTCGCCTTGCCTTTCAAACCAGCGAAGACCAGCAAGGCAGTTTAGGCTTGTTTAAGATATTTTCTCTGTAGGGCTGAAGTCATACTATAATTTTCTAGATTTGTAGCTCAAATATGACATGAAAAGACGGAGCAAGTCAAGGATTACAGACCAAGCTTTCTGTGACGTAAACATGGAAGCTCTTAAAGATACTGTCCCCTCCACCACCACCACCAAAACTACACAAACACTCCTAAAACTTGCTTGTATCATTCATGTATAGATTGTGTTTTGGTACAACTAAGGTCAAGCAAGGAAATCCAAAAGCTCTTCAGTATTTACATTGTCATCACAGACGTTTCGGTGGCACAATCTCTCGAAAAAGCACGGCTCTCCGCTCGGTCCGAGCATCAGAGCATCTTAAATATTTACACAATGAACTCTGATCTGAATGGCTTTTTACTGCACGGGCAAGGTCTCCATTCTTTTACCTGCCTTTCTATGCAATCGTATTTTTCTATTTTCTATATTTCTATTCGTTTTTCCTTGATCTAGCGAAGGAACAAGCAGCGGTTCCTTACCGCATCTTCTGTTTACAATCCCCCCCTTCTCTCTTAATCAGCACCGACACAAGGCCTATTTCAAATAAGAGGACAAGGAACATATTACAGCAGGGCTGCATTATTCCACTGAACATGTATAAACAGTTGAAAAGAATGGGAGTGCTATGTTCATAATGGAATCTGAAAAGCTTTTCGTGTTTTTGTTCTCATTGTCTCTCCTTCCTTTTCTAAACAACCTTCCCTTTTTGCCAGCTATCAATGCAAAGTTCTTTGAGAGAAAATGAAGGCCATTCATGAGGGCTGAAAGGGGCTTTTAAAGTTGAGTACAGCCCTGACAAAAGGGAAGGTACAGCTCACTGAGGCCCTGCGAATGACTCAGTGTTTATAACCCTGCCATGCACACCCTCAAGGAGGTTTGGGAACCGGAGAAAAAAAAAAAAGAGTCTAATGAAAAGGAGAGTTCTGTCTCTGTCTCGCCACAAATAATACCATCATCGCAGCATTTCTTCATTATTGAAAAGCATCTATGAGTGTTTAGATCTCTGTTTTATCATTTGTTATTGGCTACTGTGAGATTCAAAACAGTGAAATTGAATTTTTTTGTAGCAAACATGGATCTGGCTCATAAAAGTAGTCCATATGACTCATACACTATAAATCTTCTGAAGACATTCGATAGTTTTGTGTGAGGAACAGACCAAAATGTATAACCTTACACTATTCCAGAGCTCTCGACTAAACCACATTTGTACATGAATGTAAATTTATGCTTAAAAAAAGCATGGTCCCCTGTTCGATCAACATAGTCTCATGACAACTCGTAACAATTTGTACAAGATGGCCAACCGTATTATAGCGTACAACTTGGCTCGTGCGAAAGATACGACTTGTATTCCCATATAGACCAACCAATCAACAAACAGAATTTTAAATCGATATAATACAGACATGAAATTATAGCTAACTTCCTATCCAACACTTTATTTTAAGAGAATGTCTGTGAACAAATTCGGTTACTCGTTTTATATTTACTTCTGCGATACAAATGACTGATGTATGTCAATAACCTGTAATATGCTTTACGCTCGTCTTGTTCCAAACCCAATGTTTTGTTTCTTCTATTATAATCATGGTTAGGTTTAGGGCTTGGGTAAGGGACTTTATGGTTAGGTTTAGGTTGCGGGTAAAACTTCATAATAACTTTGTTTGTTGGTTTGTTTATTTTGCTCTATGGGAGTAAAAATAGTACGTTTTCGTACGAGCCAACACATACAATATGTTTTCGCCATCTCGTACTATTATTACGACTTCTCATGAGACAGGGTAGTCATTTCTTTTACTCAAATGTTACCATCCTAGTCTCAATGAATGAACATTACTATAACTACATTTTTGCAAAATGACTTTTACGTGCCGAATTCTAGGTTTCGCCAAAGTTTCCTGGTGAAATGAACACTAGAGGCGCTAAAACACCTGCGTTTTATTCACTTTCACACAAATCATGAGTACAACTGTTTTTTGCTCTATTACTTGCACACTGCTATGTTATGACATCAATACACTTACTATAATGCAACTTACAACTTACTTGCATTACAGACTCACCTACATTTACACACTTATTCCAATATTATGAGCTTGCGCAGTATCTCACCTGATAGAGTGTTTGACTTTGAACTCAGAAGACCGTGGTTCGAGCCCAGACCAGCACGCAGGCTGCCACGTGAGACGAGAGTGTCATTGAAGCGACACGAGATGATGTGGTTGCTTCGGAAAATGTGCTTTTCATTTTGTATTTTGTTTTTGGACACTATCAGTTTAGGTTTAGGCGTTTGTTAAGGGTTAGGATTTCTGTTTTGTTTACCTCTCATTTGATTTTTAGATCACTGTATGTACTTTTAACTAATCTAATATTCACCTTAAAAACCTCGTCTGATTACGTCACCATTTCACTCCCTTTTGGCGCCCCCTGTTAGACATTTCACTGGGAACCTTCAGCAGAATGTGTAATAAGGCACATCATTTTGTTTTCAAAAATGTTGCAATGGTCACATTATATTTATGACACCAGGCTGAATATCACTCAAAAGTACAAGCCAACTCTGACAATTTCTTACGATTTCACCATCTCGTACTGATTATTACGACTTGTCATGAGAGCGGGTTGGTCCGATCTCTTCACAACCTCCTGGTATCAATTTGCTTAACTCAGCCCTGACCAGGCAACAGACTGACCTGCACTGATTTATGGGCCTCTTTGAATTGATGGCAGTCTCAAGAAATAAAAGAGATAATCCCACGTAATGTGGACACAGTTTTCATTTTTTGTCACCCAATTAAACTGCAATTATCCCAAGTGGAAGACCGCAGAATAGTGGAAACAACAGGAGAAGAATGAGAGATCGAGGCGCGGCGGGAATCTTTCTCCAAGACACATTAGCCCAGATTTTGGCTGAGCAAGATAAAAAGAAAGTGCTTCTCGCACTTGGCAGCGCACGGCAAGATGTGGACCAGCTGCAACAGGGGGTTTACAACTGAATGCCTGCTCAACTTTTTCCACTCTTTTTGTCCATGCCACAGAGTAGAAAAAAAGCAAACAATGTATACAGGTTGTTTCAAAGCAATGTGGCATTTGCATGGGAGACCTTTTGTGTTTTGCGTTTGGAAGAGGACGTTGAGTTTTAAAACCCTAATAGTCCCTGTGGATTTGTAGTTTTCTCATGCAAATTACCAAGGCAGAATGCAATGGCAAATATATTTGAAATCACAGTCCTTCACACATCACAAGAAACCCAAGGACGCACAGCCAAGAGCTTGAAAATTCACCACAAAACTCAAAATATACTCGTCTTTTCCATAAAACGACAGATCCAAAAAGGACAAAAAAACAAAAAAGAAGAAGAAAAATAAAAGTAGTCCATGTGAGTCCTGTGCTATATTCTAAGTCCTCTGAAGCTCTCAAATTTCATTCTTCATTCCACATATTCAAACTGGCCTGACTGATCTCACTGCGAATTCGGTGACAGCAGGTCAAACGGTCTTCAGCAGGTCTTCATTACTGCCCCCAGTGGCCGAAGCTGTTGTTGAACGTATAGGTACGTGTGAGCTCCAGTTTCCAGGTGAAATCTCCACAGAGTGGCACCAAAAGCGTGTTGTTTTTAGTTGTAAATGAGGTAATACATTTAATAGGAATTCACATTTTACTAATCCATACGCCCTAATCCAAACCCCAACCCTAAACCTAACCATCAGTGGAGCAAAAGTGTAATCTTAGAGGGAAAATGCAACCTCCAAACCACGCTCACCATTTATTTTGTGAAAGCGACTACTTCCTGGTTCCCATGGTCCCAGAACACGTAGTGCCACTGGAAAAGGTGAACAAATTTGAATTGATGCAAATATGTCTGATGGAAAATTGCGGCAGAATGGGGTCAATGCACCATTTTTTAATCCAACTTCTAACTCCAATGAGATTTGTGAGCTTTGGTAGAAGGCAAGATTATGAGTGAATATCGACTTTTCAAAACTCACCGTATAGCTTCAGAAGACATGGAATACATTGCATGATTCATATGGACTACTTTTATGATTCTTGTTTGGTTTTTCAGCCCTATTTTGAGCTTGACGGCCGTAGTCACTATGTACTGTCACTGTATGTGTGATTGTTCTTTAAAATGTAGGTAAATAATGACAGAAATTTCCATTTTTAGATGAATTATTCATTTCATTTATAATGTACTTCACATCTTAAATTTCAAACTGAAAATATTCAGTCTTAATCTTTGATAGTGAGGTTCTATTAACACCTTTACCTTGAGTTGGAACAAAAAGCCATCTGCTGCATCGTAGTGACTTCACCCTATTGAAGAGAAGGAAAGACATTTATTTTACTCTCAGTGACACAATCATTATGCGTCTCACTTCATCCCTTCAGTTAAAAATGATACTGTGTTTTACGGTGAACGTCAATGCCATGGGAACCAAAATCTAGAATTCTGATGCATTTTGCAGTTCTTCAATGCGATATGCTACAACTGCTTTAGCGGTTCACTGTGCTAAAAAATGCCAGAAGAATACAATTATAAGTTTGTTGACAGATGTTGCTTTTAAAGACAAAAGTTAAAGGAATATTGCCGGACTTGAACTTAAACTCTATTGAAAGCACTTGTGGCTGTTGATCGAGTGCACTAAACCATTATAACCAGCATAAATCGGCATGGAAATTCATGCTGTTCTAATACTGTCTTTTGAGCAGGTATCATGAAGTTTGTCACCAAAGACCAGCTTAGACCACCATGAATTTCCATGCTGGTTTATGCTTGTTAATGATGGTTTAATCCACTCAACCATCACTAACCAACATTCTTCACTAAACATGTTTGTTTATGCTGGTTAGTGATGGTCTAGTTTCCATGCCTGTTTATGCTGGTTAATGATGGTTTAATGCACTAAACTACCATAAACCATTATTCACTAACCACGCTGGTGCTTGTTATGCTAGTCTAAGCTGGTCTTTTATGCAGGGTTAGAAGACATCATGAAGGATGTCATCAAAGGCCGGATGATTTTCCATGCTGGTTAGTGATGATTGAGTGCTCTAAACCATTATAAACCAGCAGAATATGGCATGGAAATTCATGCTGGTCTGAGCTTGTCTTTTCAGCAGGGTTAGAGGACCTAATGAAGGATGACATCAAAGAATGCCTTAGACCAGCATGAATGTGCACGTGGGTTTATGCTGGTTGGTGATGATTTAGTGCACTAAACCATCGCTAACCTGCATTTTTCACTAACCGTGCTGGTTTTTTCTGGTTAGTGATGTATAAGTGGTCTACTTAGTGGTCTAAGCTGGTCTATTCAGCAGGGTTAGATGACATCATGAAGGATGTCACCAAAGACCAGCTTAGACCAGAATGATTTTTCATGCCGGTCTGTGCTGGTTAGTGATAATTTAGAGCACTAAACCATCACCAACCACTTTAAACCAGCATGGAATATAATGCTGGTCTTTTCAACAGGGTTGGCAGACAACATGAAGGATGTCACCAAAGACCAGCTTAGACCAGCATGAATTTCCATGCTAGTTTATGCTGGTTAGTGATAGTTCATTGCAGTAACCCATTACTAACCAGTATTCTTCCCTAACCATTCTGGTTTATGCTAGTTAGTATAAAAACTTCACACTAAACAGCATAAAACTGCATGCAGGTCAAAGCTGGTCTTTTCAGCAGGGTTTCTATAGTCGGAAGAGTGACACCATATAAAAAACTGAACAGAGTGCCTTGCTACAGGTTGATGGAACTAAAAACGCTTTCTGTTTTGTGTTAGAATGCTTCTACAGAAAAAGGAGAAGTGTATGGAGAATGCCAGGCATTGTGATGTGATAATGGGAGAAAAGAGTGAATGAGAAAAACATTGTGAAGTTTAAGCTGATTCCAGCTCAAAATGCCATCATTACATCCTGCTCGATCTCTCTCTATCCGCTCTGATATGAAACGAAGAGACACACGGTGATGCTGCCAATAGAGGAGACCGCTATCAGGTGGCAGTCTGGGTAATTACAACTCTCTGTTTGGACGGGGCTGCGATGCAGAAATGATAAGCTGCAAGAATGGAGAAAAAAAGACCTGGGCGATAATGCACCAGCTAAATGCTTCAAAATAGTGTATTATCACAAAGTCATCACAATGCCTGCAGGGGGAGAAGACTCTGATTTCCAAACCACAGGGGAACAGAAGTGAAAAGGGTGAATACTGAGTTCCTTCCCCCTCCTGTTTATTCTTTGGTTAAACATATAGCTCTTGGGAGATGCCCATGAGCACTGAAAGGCATATTTGATTTGACAAATGGCTCCGAAGGTCGCATTGTAAACGACTGAGATGTCAATGCGAGCTGCATTAGTTGAGGATCGTGGTTTATTTTACATGAATCGCGTAACACTTTGATTGAGACGTGAGTCTTATCGGTCCTTCTGTTTTCACTGTTCAGTTGCTGTACATCATTACCAACATAGTCTCATGAAAACTTGTAATCAAGGACGTGCACAGACATTTTGAGGGGCAGGTATCCAAATATTCCACAATATGCAAAACATATTGTAATTGGGTAAGAAAAGAACAATAATTAAATTATTTTGGTCATATAGACGAGCACAATTATGAACGAGGCAGAAATCTGAACTAAACATTTAAAGTGCACGTTTGTTTCAGTCACATGCCCCACGTCTGTTCCAAGAGTGCACGTGTAATCTGAGATGGCCTCTGTTACACATTGGGTATTATAATTATTAAATGCATATTATAATGCATTTTACATTCTGACTATTATTAAAGGGATAGTTCACCCAAAAATGAAAATGCTCTCATTATTTACTCACCCTCATGATATCCCAGGTGTGTATGACTTTCTTTCTTCAGCTGAACACATTTGAAGAAAAATAGAAAAATATCTCAGCTCAGTAGGTCCTTAAAATGCAAGTGGATGGGGATCTGAGTTTTGAAGCTCCAAAAAGAACAAAGAGTCAGCATAAACGTCATCCATAGGACTCCAGCGGTTAAATTAATGTCTTCTAAAGTGACACGATTGCTTTTGGTGTGAAAAAGATCAATATTTAAGTACTTTTTTAATATAAAGCATCACTTCCAGTCAGCAGCGGTATGCACGTGTGACGTAATCCCATTGGAACATGAGACGTGCGAGAACTGACAGAGGTGCAACACACCTGCAAGAGCAGCGCTGTATACAATGGAGGAGGAGGAATGCTGTACAGAGCTTCGTTGGTTTTGGATTAGCTCTGTATTTATCTGTTTCTTTATTCACAATGGTGTGTTTGCATGCTTATCCTGGATGTCTCAACCTTCTTGTGATATTTCGCACGAGATGGTGAAATTGTAAGATATCATTCGATATCATACGTCAGAAAGCTACAATACAGGCATCAAATTTGAGCTAGCCTTATATCCAACACTTGTCATTAATGTCATTTATTTATGCAACACGAATTACTGATGTATGTCAATAACCTTTAACACACTTCCAATCCTGGATGGGTAGTCATTTATTTTACTTAAATGTTCATTGAAAAATGCTCTGAAATGAAATATGCCACCTTGGACGTAAGCGACCACCTTGGTGCATGTCTCGTTACCAAATATTATTTACATGAAATCTAATGCAACATGTCTAATAGTACCATACTAGTCTTCAGACTAGTCTTCAGCGCACGAGTCGTATGGACTACATTTATGGTGCCGTTATAGTACTTTCTGAAGTTCAGAATTCTTCCGTTTGTGTTCCACTGACAAAATAAAAGCCTTCAGGTTTGGAACGACATGAGGGTGAGTAAATATTTATTTATTTCTTTTTTTTAATATATTTTTTAATCTTCTTTTTTTGGATGAGCTGAACTTTAATGAAACCTTGGATAGAGGAAAAAAAAATGTCTATAGATTAAAGTTATATTAAACACCAAAAAAAAAAAAAAAACATATTATTACAATAAATGTTACATTAGCTTTGTTGTCGTTTTTTTACTAGAGTGAATTAACACCAGATGACGTTTCTCTGTATGTCATTAGCTCGTGACTTGAGTCTTTTGAATTCATCCAAAAGAGAAAATCACTCCAAAAAGATATTTTAATTTCAATAGAATAACCCTGGTAATATACTGCATATATAAAACATATATAATTCATATAAATATATAATTAATATAAATACACATATAGATTAGTTCAGATTTGTTCACTTATTTGTTTAGTAACCATTTTTGTAAATCACTCTTTTATGCCAGTAGGTTGCAACAAATGAACATCTTTTGTGTGTTTTTGGGTCATTAAAGAACTGATGAAGCACACTACCAAAATAAGTATAATTATACTTTATTAAATCAACGTGTGTACTAAGAGATTTTGGTCGTCTTTAAATATCATAAGCATTTTCCCCGCAAATGACAATAAAGCTTATCTTTTTGTGAACTGACCATCAAGGTATACAAAAAGGACAACATAGCCTGTAAGTATTAATTACAGGTTTTAATTACATCCTGATGTTATTGTAATATCATTTGCAACTTTTACTCTTAATTAATCCAGCCCCTTTATATCCTTGTTAAATGAGATTACTGAACTAAACAAGCAACATGCCTCCTCTGCTTCAGTTGATCAAAAGGTGCTGGCTGATACGTGCTCGTTCATGAATTGAAGTAAATGGGGCGTATTCATTCAGTGGGTCAAACCAATGATATGCTCCTTCACAGCCCACACTCTAATGCTATTGGCTCACGCTTTAGTCAGTCTTTACTGGTGGAGAAGCCACCAAAGTGCCTTGTGCTTCAAAAAAATACAGCGTTGCGGCTGAAGCTGTTTGAAACACTTACGTGCTGACTGCAAAGTCACAGATTTTTAGGGGGGCTTCAGGCTTCCTCTCAGCCCCCCTAAAAAGGGTCTAGTTACGCCTATGCTCGAGCGATTTGTAGCATCTAGTTTAATACAGATCTTTTAAAGCATGTGATTTTGCCTTCCAGCAGTAAATCTGTGGGTAGGAATTTTAAAGATTACATAATCAGAATAATTACAGGAATAGAGTTAAATCTTGTATTTGCACTACCAACTCCTTCTTAACCACATTGCTATAATAATTCAGTCAATTGATAGTGAAAAAGCGTCTTTAAGAACTCATTTTATTTTTACTTTTATGTGTTTGGAAGCAAATGCAAAAGTGAACTAAAGAATAAGAATGTATCTTGCAATTGTTTTGAACGCGTAATAAGTAAACTTCATAAAAATTAAACAATTAAAACAATTAGGTATATTTTAAAAGACTGCTGAAAAATGTTCTTTGCAAGTGGATTGGTTAGTTCACTTTAAAACTCACAGGATTTATTCAAAAAATGTCTTGTTAAATGTTTCTTTCTTATTTTACCACACTGTAGACCAACACTCAACCATACATTTTAGATCAGTGCTGGTCTGTTACAGTTAGAAATCCCAAACTTTGTCTTAGAGGAAGGGAGGGCAACTGAAGAATAAGATGGGCATCTGATAAGAGATCAGCTATATTCTCCAGCCTCCTGTGTAATGATAACACTTTCATAAGTGGGTGAATAGTCTACACACCCCAGTTTTAGTTTGAAGAGGTTTGTTACTAATCCTGTGACTAACAGATAACACGATAGGCAAAGTGCAGAACTTATAAAAAGAAATGACCAGTTCCCTTCCTATGAATTACTTCCTCTGCTGGGCATGCTAAAGTCAGATTCAAGTTCACAGGGAGTTCATGCAAAACTCAAGGCCAATACTCTTGCTTGCTCAGAATTTTACACATTCATCTGCTTCTTATTCCAGTTAAATGTCTTTACATTTCTCTCCTTGATTTAGAAATATATAGTTGTCTAGCTGAGGTGGTTGCATGCAAAGACTCATCCACCCTACATCTTGATCTAAGCGCTAAAACATTGTTTGAATGTCACTGGCTATCAGTAGCACACCCATCATGATAATATGTTCACCTGGTCTTTCGTCAAAACTCAGAATCAATTAAACAAGGGACTGTTAACCTCTTCCGACCCCAAGGACCCCCCCACCCGGACTCTCAGCCAACCCAGGCACTAAAAAGACAATTCTACATTTTCTTGGTAACACTTTCATCAGTAAGAGTAAAAAAAATAAAAATAATAATAATTTAAAAAAAGACAATTACTGTACATAGTTTATGCTAGTGTTACTATACTAGTTTACTTAATGAGAGTTTTACACTCAATAGAAGCAACTGAACCAATAAAAGATGATTAAAGAGACTATTTATTTTCTTTTGAATATAAAATATTTTAAACATTTTGAACCATGTTGAACACACACACACACACACACACACACACACACACACACACACACACATAAAATATTTATATATGTATGTATGTATGTATGTTTCATGTAGCCTTAGGCCTATCAAGTCCATGGCCCCCCCTGGAGTTCATGGACCCAGTTAAAAACCTTGCAATTAAACGATTCCCCCCAGTGTCAGTAATAATAATAATAATAATAATAATAATAATAATGTCAATAATAATAATGTCAATAATGTCAATAATAATAATAATAATAATGTCAATAATGTCAATAATTATTATAATAATAATAATGTCAATAATAATAATGTCAATAATGTCAATAATAATAATAATAATGTCAATAATGTCAATAATAATAATAATAATAATAATAATGTCAATAATAATGTCAATAATGTCAATAATAATAATAATAATAATAATGTCAATAATAATAATAATAATAATATAATAATAATAATAATAATAATATAATGTCAATAATAATAATAATAATAATAATAATGCATTTAGAAATAGTGTATTATAAGTGTGTTTGTATGTATATTTTCGTATATTTTTGCATGTATTCTATCCCTGCATGCAAACAAATTTTCCTTCGTAATATCAATAAAATTGAAAACTTGAATCTTGAATAATAATAATAACAACAACAACAACAATAATAAATAAATAAATAAAAGCACACTTTTTATACATGTATTTAAGCACCGCATTCGTCTTTTGATGCCTTTATTTTCATAAACGTATCTTGTGTTTGTTTCTTTTCAGTAGCTAATGTGCCTTTTCTCTTTTCATTTGTTTAAAACACTCTCCAAGATGTTGCTATTAAACTGGGTCACAAAACACTGAACATGTCCAGGTTTTTAAACACTGCGGATGCTGCAGGCTGTGTATCTGTAAATGTTCCACTGAAATGCTGTAAATTGATTATATGTGGTTTATTTGACTGTTTTAAGTGTTCGGATTATATTTGTGATGTCGCCTGGAGCACTTGAAACCTACTGACATTGACACGCTAGAGTTGGACACTGACGAAAGCAGCTGCCAATCATCTCATCACCTTCCCCTTATCTGCCACTGTACCCCACTGGACTGAAGCCTGAACGAATGGCATGCATATTAAGGCCGAGGGCAGTCACAGAACGGCATAATGGTACAACATTAATTCCATTCGATAGGCTTAATTACATTTCAGAAGCCACGTTTGTCCGAATATTGGACAGGAAACAAGGGTTATGGCCAACCACTCATGTGCTCAGGATTTAGCACCGCTTGCGTCTTTAAAAATAAACAAATAAATAAATACACATGACTTTCTTCAGGATAAATGTTAATAATTTTTTATTTATTTCTTTATTATTATTATTATTATTATTATTATTTTGTCCTAATCTGCATCGCGATTACAAGGCGCCTCTTGTAAATGGATGATTATTAATCATGCTGGCATCTCTGATAAGACTCTGGATTAGGTGCCGACCTGTCTATATTAAAGATGCCATGAGAGTCGAGTTTGATGTTTGATGTTAATAATAATAATAATAATAATAATAATAATAATTACGATTAGACAGCGAAAGCACTATTATTATAATTTTTTTTAAATATACATATTGATGAAATATATATTAAGTGGAGAAGTGGTTGTATCATGACAACAGATTTAATTACATATAGCCTAATCCTATAAAGGCGTTTGAAACTTCGCAATTAAAATATTTACATATACTTGCTCAATGTAGTTTTTTTACGTATCATTTTAATAATAGGGAACAACAGAAAATATGCGCATAGAATCCACTTAAACATCGCCTGCAATTTACACCAGGACTCTCTCTCTCTCTCTCTCTCTCTCTCTCTCTCTCTCTCTCTCTCTCTCTCTCTCTCTCTCTCTCTCTCTCTGATAACTGTAATTGCATCGTGTATTCATCAAACCAATTTTCGGGTGATGATGCGCTGCCTCTGAAAAATCCTTTGAAGTCGGAGAGAAAGAAGAAAACTAAAGAAAAAGAAAAGTTCTCTCGGTGCGATAAACACCGATTGCTTTATCAATAGTTCAGGTAATTAATTCGTATATGTTTTAGTGAAAATATTCAGGGGGAAAAAAGAAGATTTACTTCCCATTTTGGTCAAGACAAGAAAAAAGGACCGTTTAAACAACTGACAGCTGCTATTTTGTGATGCAAGTTTGTGATTGCGTTAAATGTTGTGAGACAGATCAATCGACGCGCCGCGTCTGTCTGTGTGTATTCACCGATGGACGTGCAATTACGTTGTTATCATTTTTATATGTAATAGTAGGCTGCTACAGGCTATATTTTGCAGGTAGGATACATATACGAAGTCCAAGTTTATAAACGTCAATTTATGGCGAAGCAAAAGCCCAATCCACTTTCAATTTAGGCAAACCAAAAAAGAATGGATTAAAAAGGTTTGTTCGTCAATTTCAAGAGGAAGCTAAAGCATTCTAAATAAATGCCCTCTCAAAGTCGACCACCTTGACTGACAGCTGTGTACAGGTTATGAATAAAATCAATGGAAAAAGGCGATTTATTGGATAGCCTATAGCCTATCGATTTCAACGCACGTTTCACCGAGTAGCCTATAGATATTTATTATATTGTTTGCTGTCAACAAAGTAGAAGCTTGAGTGGTAACAACACACTTTTCTCTCTGAGCAAAGTGAGTTTATCATTTCACCCTCGTCCTCTCACTGGGTGGGATTTTGGAGCGCCCAGGGGTCTGACAGATGTAGTGCGCATGCGCCGTAGGCCATTTCAGAACCTGCCAGTGCGCTTCTTATTTCACATGTTGCAACTCTCGCCTGACAATCACTCGACTGAAGTTGGTTCACCATCCACCATGGTGAGGAGGAAAACAAGAAGCGAGCACAGTTGAGGAGGACGAAAGTTTCTTGTTCATACCATCGACCTTATCTACTACTTTTCTGGATAGAACAATGTTAGATGGAGCATTGCTTTCGTGAAAGTTATCGTCAAATTAGCTGGATGTGGATTGACGGACGGCAGAATGAAGCACTGAGCCTGACGCAAGCCGGGAGACTTTGGTGACTTTCTGCGTTAGATCCCAATCCGTGTGGTTTCCTGTATGCCACCCAGTGCGCTGCTGACAGTTCTTCGTTGAATTTCGTGACACTTTTGTCCGAGGATTTTTACCTGAGCAGGTGAAACCAACACTATGTCCAAACCCATGGATCACGTAAAGCGTCCCATGAATGCGTTTATGGTCTGGTCCAGAGCCCAGCGGCGAAAGATGGCCCAAGAGAATCCGAAAATGCACAATTCTGAGATCAGTAAAAGACTCGGAGCGGAGTGGAAACTCCTCACGGAGTCCGAAAAGAGGCCGTTCATTGACGAAGCGAAGCGACTGCGGGCGATGCACATGAAGGAACACCCCGACTACAAATACAGACCCAGGCGGAAGCCAAAGACTTTAATGAAGAAAGACAAGTTCGCGTTCCCGATGGCGTATAACTTGGGAGAACACGAGGCGTTGAAAGTGGGCGGCTTATCCAGCGCAGCGCTCACCGAGTCCTTAATGAGCAACCCGGACAAGGCGGCGGCGGCGGCGGCGGCAGCAGCGGCCAGGGTGTTCTTCAACCCTTCCATGTCCACGAACCCCTATTCGTTTTTTGACATTGGGTCCAAAATGAGCGACTTTTCTCCGCCTTCATTTCCCTACGCGTCACCATTGGGTTACCCAACCGCGGCGACGGCTTTGTCCGGAGCGGGCACCGTCGGCACCGGGACACATGCCCATACGCATTCACACCCATCGCCGGGTAACCCGGGCTACATGATTCCCTGTAACTGCGCGGCGTGGCCATCGGCGGGGCTTCAACCACCGCTCGCCTATATTTTACTACCCGGGATGGGAAAACCACAACTTGAACCGTATCCTGCGTACGCAGCCGCGTTATGAGACTCAGGACTATGGTGACAAACGTTTTATAAATGTGAAATAAATGACTATGGAGCATGCACAAAACTGAACATGCGATGCAATGATCGTCACATCGGACATCACATGTGTTTGTAACTACTAGAATAAGTAATGCCTATCTGAGGTGTATTGGGGAATATAAACTCTCTTTGGAAGGGGAAGGATGTTATTGACAATGTGCTGAACGGGTCGAGCGAGATCTACGAAGCCAGTCTGCCCTTATCAATGTGAATAATAATTATCTGAAATGGTTTCACGCCAGTTGTTAGTGCACTAACCTGTTGTCCCGCTACATTTCGGCCAATGCTGTATAGCCTATCATTATACAGAACAAGTACATTAATGGTGAATGTTTTATTCTGGAACACCCGAAAATCAACTCAGCCTCAGTTGCGCGCGCAGTCTTCTTTTCAAAAGTGTCTGCGTGTTCCTGTAAATGTGTACAGCTGTATTCAACCCTATCTTGTTCTATATGCCGGAGCTGTTTGACTAGAAATGAAATCAGGTGTATATTTTGAGTTTCTAATACTATTTCATGGATGTATACAATATTTATTGTTTAGTGAAAACATGACCCTGTTTGATGACGCCGTGTCCTTTGATATGTGCACAAAAAGGGAGACCATTAAGCACTTGTCAAGTGTCATTTATTGAAAAAGAAACATGCCCAAGTTTCTGATCAATTTAAGGGTGCTGGTCCGTCGACATACAAATATCACTGACGATTGTCAAAATGCGTCCACGTCAAGAAAGTCAGTCCGTTTTTTTTTTTTTTTTTTTTTTTTTTTTTTTTTTAACTAACTCTAAAGTGAAATTGTATGTTATTATATGTTTTGCATAATTCCACTTATATGTACTTAAAATGCCTATCGTTCATTTACTGAACAAAGGGGATATAATAAAGCGTATGCGGAAAAAAGGGAAATTGCTCTGTAGTTCTTGATGAATGGCGAACAAGATTTGTATCTCGAATGCCTTTACTTGGTCTGAGCAGGTGAAGTGTAAAGTATCCTCTAAAGGACGCTTTTGTTCGGGCGCTGAATAGAATTACTCAGAAATCTAAAGCAAGTCTTTGTAATCAAGAGCCAAATCCTGATTTATCACAACTCAAATCATGAATAGGAAGGAAGATAAAGCTGAGTTTACTTTTAAGCCCTAAATGTCTTAGGCCTGCGACCAGACATTTCTTTGCATCTTTTAGTCGTCGAGACGCAAATAGAGGGGTTTGCTTGCAATTGTAGGGCCTAATAAAATGAGCTTTTCATGCTTTTGTTTTTAGTTTGCACTTTTATTTGCATGTATGCATTTGGCGGCCGCTTTTATCCAAAGCGCCTTACAGTGCATTCTAGTTATACATGTTTTACCAGTTTGAATCAAACCAGTCGAGCTACAGGAACCCAATGTAGGCTATTAATTTTCAAGTGATATTTTATAGTCTCATAAGATCTAGAATGATAGCTGGATAGAGTTTGAACATTTTTGTACACATTTTTTTTCTCTTCTTCTTCTTAACAAAATGATGGAATGTGTTGGGTTTAGATTGCATTAAGAAAATGAATTCATATGGCTCAGACCAATTATGCAAAACTAATTTGGACTGTCCAGGGATAATTACCTCCGCCACGGTTAATTGAATCTTTTCACCGGCCTTTATTCTCTTTTGTAACGCGATCGCTGCTCTCCACGGAACTTCCTGCTTCGCTTTGGAAATAGATTTGTGCAGCTTTTCAAGTATTGTCCTTTATTCATTTCACTGAAAACCTAAAATGCGCTTCACGTGGTAACATCTAAATCAACTGGACTTATTCAAGTAAAAAAATAAACATAAATGAATTAATTAACAATCAACCTGAATGTATTAGATTGCACCAACAAAACTAATTTTAAGGGGTTGGTTAAGTAAACTAATGCAGGTTACCAGTTTACAACAAACAGATTGTTCCTTTTAAACATGCATTTTACAGCAGAGAAAGTGGCAATAGTAGTGGCACATTGTAAAAAATGAAACTGTTGTTACCTTACAGGAGCTATTTCTACCTGACCTGGCTTAGAAAAGGACTTTTGTCAAATGTCAGGTTCATTCAGCCCTATTAAACTGAATTGCATCTTTACTGTCCATTCTCATTACACAAGGTGGAATAACATGCAAGACAAACCAAAAACAGGCAAACATTCACACTCAGTACTCTGCCTTATGCCATCACATACAAATAAATTAGACAAGATGCAATATACCAAATAGCTACATTGAAAAGCAATAAATTCCACCAAGTAAATGACAATTGCATAGCAGGTCATAAAAAGCCTAAATAAAAACATTTAAAACCCAGAATAAAAACCTCAGATCATCATGCAATTCACTGTTCAATAACACGATTGCAGATGGAATAAAATATCTCAACCAGTTAATGAAGCCCATTTTAGGCTACTTGACCATTTTTTCCCCCCAGTGTATAGGTTTCCCACTATTGATGGGAAAAGCTTTGTGTTTCAGTCAGTGTAACCTACAGTACAGTTTGCACGCTGAAACAACTGAAAAGGTCGTCAGCTCCACAAAAGAGCGCACATTACCAGCCCAGTGACCATTTCCCCCTTTTTTCCCCTCTCTGCTCTGCTTTCTCCCTTCGCTTTACTCCAAGGAAGAAAGGAGGCACTAACTGAAAGAACTTTGTCTCCCTTCAGTAGGAGCATTTAGACAGTCGAGGAGGTTTTGTCTCAGAACAAAACATGAGTTGGGAGGCCTTTGTGAGCCTGTTGTTTGTTGAAGTGGAGCTCAGCAAAAAGCGCCTGCTTTCCCTCATTGTAGTTAAAGCAATCAGTGGTATTTGGAAAACTGTTAGCATTGTGCATTTCTTCTGTGCTCATTGTTGAGGATTTCTTTTCACAAGGGTTTTTTTCACCCCCTCCTTTTTTCTTTCTTTTTTTTTTTCAGGCAATCCAGCTGGCCCGGGTGAATAGCGCTGCAATGTGTACACGCTTTGTCCCTCTGAGTCCTTCAAGTAGCCTACATTGAATAGAGTGAGTTGACACTGGATGACAGTGAAACAACATAATAAAAAATACATGAGCGCATGAATGGAGCCGGGCGCATAAATAAATAAAATGGGTGACCAAAACTGGATAAACTGAATGACAAAACGGTGAAAGGGGAACAAAAAGATATTTAACACGGCAGATTAGCATTAGAAAGCCATGTACAAAGCAGAACAATTGATGAATGCGTTTACAGGCCAAGAAAGGAATGAACTAAATGGCTTTTGAATAGATATGCTTTTCCCTCTCCTTTTCTTCTTTGGAAAGGGGATCCAATGGGAAAGGTAGAGATGCAACTATTCAAATAGCCACATGAGAAAATCTTTTGATGGAAGAGTGCCTACATTTGTTCATTTGTACAAAAGATTCAAAACGTTCACGGTGAGTCAAATCACAAATCAAGTCTATCAAGGTAAAATGGCACAAATTGTGATGTTTTCTCTCAGCTATCATCATATGGCATATAATGTTGCCAAGTTGTGTGTTCACTGACACCTGAAGGATAAACCTTTTAAAATTCTGTCTTTCCACATTAGGAACCGGATTACATCAGATATCTGTGCGATGGCATCCATAGATTCATGTGAGGACGCCAAAAGTGTTTATTGTAACCCATAGACACTCGTGGATTCTGACCAAAAATCCTGATGCCAAGGGATCTTTCTACAACATTAAGTTGGAATTAATTGTGTTGGGTTGGAATAACAAACAAAGCTTGTCAAATTCACACACAAAATAACTTGTGTGGTCTCTACTAAACAGCCAATAAGCACACTGAAAAGAGTAACTTTGACAACCAAACACCTGCAATTCAGAGCTTATGTAAAAAAGAAGAAGAAGAAGAAAAAAAAAAGGCTCCTTTCCAGGGGCCAAATTACAGAAATGTACTAAATCACAAATTAAGATCTGTCAAATCAAATAGAACAATATTGTCAAGTGCATTGAATTAAGGAGGATCGACCAACACGGTTTTAAAGGTGCAGGTAAAAAAAAAATAAATAAAAAAAAAATATATATATATAATTATTTTTTTGTTCTCTTTTCTTTGCATTAGTATTTTTCACTGTAGAGTGAAAGTATCAGATGACAGACAAGGAAAAAAAGCCACATTTATCCAACCTAACAATCCTTTGAGGAATTGAGCCTATGGATGATTGGTCAACATGCTCAATCTTTTAAAGCGGTCATTGATTTTTAGCAATTTGATCCCTTTCAGCCTCACTAAACACCACAGTAAATGATAATAGAAGTTTCCGCCTATGATCCAAATATCCGCTGTGTTGCTTGAACACACAAAATATTTTTCTTCATTTCTATTCGGCTCAGTGTTTGGCCTACTCTCACACACCTAAAAAACAGGAGGCAATGAAGGTAAATAATATTATATATCAGGCAGAAGTTGAATTTTACATTATATACATTCAGAATGATAGATAATTATTTCAAAGACATCACAAAAATAGGATTATAAAATGAACTGTTTCACTGATTAAAAATGGATGGAGCAACATGTGTGGTAAAATACATGTTTCCATTAAACTTTCAAATTTAAAGCATATATATATATATATATATAATGTAATTTTTTTTTTCTTTTTTTTTTCTTTTTTTTTTTACAATTAACATTATTTCTGTTGTCAAACATTAGCGGAAAGGTTTTGTTAATCTTACCGCTATACAACATATTATGAAATGCAGCTTTTATGCCTTAAACACTTACATATTACAAAGAGGGAAGCATATTACATACAATAAAACATATTACTGCTATTTCCAATTGCTCACCTAAACTGTCAGACTTGGATATCAGGATTAAATTTGATAGAGATCTGGTTCCTGGACCACAGATGTCATTCTGGATTGAACTATAATTAGATACATGTTTTTAACAATAGAAAAGTTCATCTCAGGTGTTTGTAATTGATCAAGACTGCTCAGGATGGTTTTAGGAAACACCTTGATGCTGAGTGAATATGTGGGAAATAAGAAACTCCTAAACATTCATATTTTATGAATGTAAAATTCATATTTAGCATTTGCTGTGCTTTGAAACTGAAAAAACAAACAAAAAATCAAAAAATCAAAAAATCAAAACAATGGAGATTAATTAATATTAAATTAAGGCAGCACATTTTTTTTTGACCAATACCGATTTATATATATATTACATATAGGCCGATAATGATATTTTGCCACTTATGAAACATTTTCAAAGTAGGCACAAAAGCTGTCTTATTTTTCAGCAATAAATGTATTTCCATTAAACATGGATTGGATTTGTTGAACACATGACAGGCTGAAATTTCAAGAGAGTCTCAATGAAAGCACAAAAGCAGATAAATATAACATGACTGTATATGTGGGGAAAAAAGGTTATTTTGCACTTCTAATACATTTGTGCACTTCTATTTTTGCGGTTCTAAACAACAGAACTCACATTTGACATATTATGACAGAGCATTACAAATTCACATTATGCATTTAACACGCTTTTATGGATTGCATTTATTTTGGTGGGCTTTTTTTTTTAATCTCACACACAGAAAAATGATTATAAACTTTATGTAATGCAATAAATGTACGTAATTAATATTAAATAAAGCATCTGTTTATAAGTTCAGTGTTTTCATGCTCGTGACTGTTATTTTGTAAAAAAAATGGCCGATAAATATCGGTGGCAGATACATCAGTGCATCACTAATAATCACCACCAAATTAAAAAATTTGTACAAATAGTAACAAACATGTTCTTTAAAAAATACGCTTGTTTCTATTCTTGTAATGTATGTTAGCTGGTAGAGACCTTTAGCTTTAAGAAAATAACAAATAAATTGTTCAATTGCGTTTATAAGATACATTACATGTATAGTATTGCCAATGCAATGTGAGTTATTGTCTTAATTTCTTTTGTACTGTTATTGTTTTCTTGCTTATTGGATATTTAGATGTGCAGATGTTTATACTGTGTAGTTTTTGAACCGGTTCCATAATGTAAACGAGGTTTGTCGACGTCACTTGCAGATTTGATGTAATTTTATGTCATTTCTCAGGCGAGAGGTGACTTCAGAGATAGTTTACACCGGCCTCTCTTTCTGTGCAGCATCTGCTGACTTCTCCAGCTCATTTAAGGCAAATTAAAGTGTGAAAGAGTCTCTCCTGGAGCAATCGCTCCATCACTGGGGCCTTGTGTCAAGCATGTTTATGGGGGCAATGGACTGTATTACCTGTAATCTCTGGAGAAGGACTCTGCCACATTTCTTTACTTCCGTTTGCTCCGAGGAAAGCAAAAACCCCCCAAATTATCTCACACTCCACCTTTACCGCAACATCTTGACGTGTCAAATCGAAGCTTCAGAACTCGCCCGTGTCACTGTGCCCAAGGTCACTGGCAGAAATGAGATATACACTCACATAAACAGTGCACGTCTTCTCAAGTCTGAACTCTGTACTTTAAAGAGGAAGTTTGCGTCATGGTATTGTACACAATAAGCCACGTACAGCAGCAACTCCCTTCAGGAGGCAAGAAATCACATGATGAAAATTAGAAAGACACACTTACTCACAGGTTGAAATGCTGAAGATGGGTGACAGTTTGACTCCAAACAAACCGGGTATCTTCGTCTTTTTTCCATGCAGCAACACACAGTTTGACTGTTGCAGACGAAATAACAGATGTATAACTCATAGTTTCAATATTTACTATTATAAATAACTATAAATAAACCATACAAACAACAACAGCATAATAATATTCATTACCATGAATATATAAGGTACAACTATGCAGGCCCTTGTGATTTCATTTTCTCCCAAAAGTCTAAATAGCAACAAACACCACCACAACACTTTTCTAAACACCTGTTTGTCTTTATGCACTGTGAAACTGTCCAATACATGAGGTCATCTAGTGCACCAACAAATGGTAGTTTATGATGTAATTTAATCATGCAATACTTTTTAAAAATGTTAATGAGTGTAAATAATATCTAATGAGAGTCTTGATGCAGGTGATACAACTAATAACTATTTTGCAACTGTCAAACAAGTGAAAGGATAATATTTGAAATAAAAATACCCCATGGTATTGGGAAAAAAAACTGTAAACATTAGGGTGTTTCTCCAACTTCGGGCGCTTTCATTTTTTTAATTTGTCTACAAACAATGTCCAACAGTGTATGTACATGCATAAGAGATTTATGTCATTTTTTCCCCTGAAAATCATGAAAATTCTCACCACAGTGTCATTTCCAGCACATCTCAAATTCTGTTTTGTGTTTATTAGAATTATGTGATGGAAATGACACTGATTGAAATGACATTTTTAATGTTTTCAAATTAAATGGCCACCTCCGTTGTCTTGCAAAGGCTAATTTCATAGGTAACATTTTATGTTTCCTAAATACACAGAATGAAATAATATTTTCACGTAATTTAGCTAAATTTACCGCTTGATTAGAAATGACGGCCAATAAAAAAAAAAAAAAGTGATATTTCCCTTGATCTTTCTTTATTTTGTCTCATATTTCATGCTCTTCACTGACACTTTTGTCCACTTGGTTAACAAGTACAATAACTCTGGAAAAAACTTTATTAGGGGCAAAATTGTTTGGTGTGCTGGAAATGACGCCACAACTGTGAGACAGTAGTAGCTTTTGAAGAATTGATAGAAATCATTTTCACACAATGAGTATTGAAATGGTTTCTGTTTATTTCACTCTTTCTTCAGATGAGCATAGTTTTAAACATGTAATAATTTGTATTTTTATAATGGATTTTCATAGTTTAATACTGAAAGTCTGGGTCTGAGAGAAGACTAAAGCAGTCTCATATATATATATATATATATATATATAAGGCATTTGAAAAGTACCATAAATAAATGATGATGGCCTGGTAAAAAGTTTCAAATTCAGTTTTAATGAGAACTTCATATAACAAAAAGAAAAAAACTGAAATCTGTTTGTTGCAATAAAAATAAACCCCTGGTTATATAAAAGTGCCTGAAGTTGAAGAAACACCAGAATATATAAATTCAACAGAATTTAACAGAATATTTGGATATTTTATATCATAAGTATTTGCAATGAATATTTTGCATTTATACCATTATAAATGGCATACATGTATTTTACAGTTGTCTTAATGTACGTGTGTGTGTTATATAATGCTATGTCTAATCCAAGTCTTTGGAGTATATTTCAGTTGATGATATGATTGACAGGAAGTTGGACTCACAATTACTCCGTGATACAGATAACCTCAATGGAAAGGACAATTTAAGAGTTTTGCTTATGCAAGATAAGGGAATCTAAAAAGCAATAAAGAGATGCATTAAAATGAAGTTGATACATTTCTGAAAAGCAGTAATCAGAACTTATTTGCTTTGTTTTAAATATATAATATCTGACTATTTTTCTTAAAGAAAAAGAACAAAGACTTGTCTTCAAAATGATCTTTATTTATGTTTGAATAACCTTTCATAAATCAGTACATGTCTACAACTGAAAATTGATGCTGTCCTATATTTTGTTTTGTATGATTTACAAAATAATGGCTGTTTGGAAGTGCTGCATGACTATAGTGGAATATTAGGCTCTTTCACATACTTGCATATTTTTACTAGCAAGTGTTTTAACATTTGAGTGAAATTACAAAAACACATTTTAAAATATGCATAGTCTTTTTTAGAAATATTCTGTCAACTGACATGATGTTTTTGTTCATTTTCTGCTTAACAGCTGGCACAGATTGTCTGCCATCATATTAAATTCCTTGGTTCCGAGGGTAAAATGTATCAGTGAGAAATGGAAAATAATGAATTTGAAAAACTTTTAGCCTCAGGAAGAGATGCAAAGTATTATATCCTCATATAAGACACCACATGGGCAAAAACAGATAAGTACCTGGCAGTTGCTGCACTCGAACCTACATGTGCCTATCAATAAAGCAGATTATTTCCTCGGCTTATTACTGTGCGGATCTGGCGCGGGGGGCTGCAGATTACATCCTTAATGAGAATTAAAAACTGCACTTGAGGTACGCTCTCTGCCTTCCACAGAATTTCTCCAACATTTATCATAATATTAAAAATAATAATAATTATTATTTTTGTTATATATAAAAACAAAACCTTTCTGACTTCAATTCAAACAGCCTTATTATTTAAGCATGGCTGCATTACAGCCTACATATTATCACTATACATATTTGTTTACACATATGGATTGTAAATGAGATGCCCTCGCAGTAGGTCTCAATGCAAAAACTGCAAAACAGTTTACATGTACATTAATCCATTTTGCAGACGTTTTATCCAAAATTACATTCTGTGCCTTTAAGGTACAGCACATTATGCACGTTCCCAGAGATTCAAACCCATGACTTTGGTGTTGCTAGCACTATGATGTGCCAGTTGAGCAACAAAGACCTTTTAGAGTTACTTAGAATAACCATATTAATACTTATTAACATTATTAGTAACAACCAGTCTCCACTGAAAAATCCTACATCCACAGTACTCATCAACAACCCGCTGGAACTGTATGTCAGTTTGAATAATGTTTGTATATTGCACCTTGTCTTGTATAAAGTGTATTGTATTGCATTGGAAATGGCAATGTTTTGCGAACAACAAATGGATGGCTGGTCTGTTCTGGCAACATGATCACACAAAAAGTCGACATGTTGTTTCAGAAGGTTCTGGTACCCTAGGATCGGCCATATTATGCTGACTCACTGACAAGCACAGACATTTTTGCATCAGCTCATGCATGTTTACCTTCCGTTACCTACCCGGGTTTGGATCCCACATTGAAACCAGGAAGTTATCGCGTTTGCATAATCAGTGACGAGTGCGATTTGGAGGTTGTTTTCTCTAACATTACATTTTTACTCCACTGATGGTTAGATTTAGGTTTGGGGTTTGGGTTGGGGGGTACAGTTTATAAAATATGCATTTGTCTTCACTGTATTACAGCCTGTATACAGCTGAAAACAACTTGCTTCACAACTCGCTCTTGGCGCCCCTCTGTGGACATTACAGCTGCAAAATGTAGCTCACACATTCCCTACGCCTAACAACATTTACCACTTTGGCCACAGGGGGCAGTATTTTGAATTTCGGTATGCACAGCTAAATAAAAGTCCACCTACCGTTTCCGATTTCACTGTGAGATCAGTCTGGTTCTGGTTGTGTTATGGACAGCTTGGAAAAAAACTACGTTTATTGCAAATACCAAAATGCATCTTATAATATACATATTTAGGATAGCAAAATAAATAGGCTCATCATATTTTAAAAGGGAGGAAAATATGCTTCCCATACTTTTGTTGTTGATGTCAAAAGCAGCGTGTCCAGTCAAACATGACGTTTTATTGGCACAAATGTATCACTTGGTGGAAGCTTGTCAAATTTGATGTCAATATGGAAAGTGAAAAGTGTTACTTTGTTACTGTTTTATAGATTCTGAGCCGCTAATGGAAATCCAGCAGGATGACAAAGTTTAACTTTTAATGTCACTCTCCTCTACTCACATTGCCATCTCTAAATATGGCATGTCACAAATTAAATATGGCATGTTGCAATAGGTCACGACATGCGAGAGCCAATGAGCATTGTAAAAAAAGCGTGTTGTAACGTTTCTGGAGGTGAACATTTTTAAATATGCACGGATTTGACTGTTACGGCCAATGGCGGAACAGCCCGCCCCTCCCTCTCATCATCATCACCCCACATCTAAGGGCCAGGCTCACAACGGAAGTGGGCAGGAGAGAGGAGAGGTGCAATTTAATAAGCCTTGTTTGTGCAGCAGATGATGAGGCACACCTGATGTGAATTAGGCCTCTTCACCACTGCCATAAAAACATGAGCGTACCTCTCCACAGGAAGCTGGCTTCTATCTCCTCGTGTGCACAACACTGGCGTCCTCATAGGTCCAGGAACAGAGTGGGTTTGATGTGACGCCGGAGATTGGGGCAAGCTTCACGGCCGGATGCCAGGATGCCGGGCCACCGTTCCCCTAGCACGCTGCGCCCCCAGGGTTGCCAAGCCACTCTGAGGAAGCCGCTGCCCCTTGCCGAATCTGTCGCAGTCGCCGAAGCCCACCCATAATACCTGGATCTTACCCTTTTCATCACCACCTATCTTTCACATAGCCCCATTCACCGCAAGGCACCAGATTCCCCTTTATTTTGGACACTATTTCCCAATGGACACTTAATTCTCCTTTTTGAACATTTTATGTTTATTATTATTTCCATTAAATGCCTCTCTGAGGCCTGACGTCACGCACACTGTGTCTCTTGATCCAATGATTAATTAACATTTCTTTGCTGTCAGTTCGTCAATATTGTGCGTTTCAGAGTCTGTGCATGTGTATTAGAACCAGACTATGTAAAATAACTGTAAATATGCATTAGATCACAATAACTACGTTTCCATCCAAGGATGTTTTGCAAAAAACGTTTTAGCGCATCAAAATTAAGCTGATGCAAATTTCACAAGTGTCGACATAATATTTTTCTGTTTAACTCTAGCACATAAACTCTATATCGATACATCAAATGTCGTGGAAAACTGGTTCGGAAACACTTTTTGTCGAGAAAATTGGCATTAACGCAAAAATGTAGCATCACATGACGGAGTTTACCCCAATCGTTAGCCTGTGTTAATCAGGATGACGGTATACATCCTTGAAAGGCAATTTATTGTACGTGATTATGGATTGATCATCACTGCAAACATGACACTTCCAGGAGTGCCAACACAAATATCTCGTATCATGCACCTGTCATCGACAAGTACAAGGAGAACAAATTAATGGCCACTGTTTGTGATTCATTTAATCGCGTTAGACATCCGTTTATTTTTTAAAGTTGCTTTTCCACACCATTCAAAATAGTAGATGGCAGTCATGGAATAAGCCCACAATACAAAAAACATCATTTCTGTGCACAAAGATGTTTTAAATTAAAAATAAATACACAATACTAGGAGAAAAGCTTCAGTGTGCTTTTCTGGAACACTAACTTATAACCCAGTTTTATTAAATTATTGTTTAGCTTACTTTTGACAAAAAGCTGGCAAAATTCCCTGTATTAAATTAAATAAATTGCCAAACAAAAAATGCATTAAAAAAATGAAAAAATAAAAAAAATTACCAAATTGAAAAAAAAAATTTTTTTTTAGACCTATATATACCTTTTCTTTACACAAAATTAAATTAGCCGAAAAAAGTCGTCTGAAAGTCTCTCAGAATGTTCTAGACTTTTTTCAAGAAAATATCTGAACTATTTGTCCAATGCGGAGTTCATTTTCAGAAAATGAGCTTTTGAACATTTTAAAACTTTTAAATATTTTAAATCGAACCCTCTTTACTTCGGATCACATTTGCTGAGCTTCTTCAGATGATGTAAATTGCATTATGACACTAAAATTAATTTTAGATGACAATCAAGTTCAGTTGGTCGTTAAAAGTTGCTGGAACAAATATACGGGACATAATGCAGTTGTGATGGCGATGCTTTAGATTAGATGATTGTTCAAAGTAGCCTGTTGAATATCAGGAATGTATCATATATGTAATCTCTGATATTACACCGCATCAATGTTTCTTTAATAGCTGTGTACACAGTATATACACATCGATGGATGCTCCTGATACTAAGACTGAAAGTTTCCCCCACTATTGGTGCAAGCTGCCAGCTTGAACAAGGCCATGAAGATTCGCTTTCGGGTCGGAACCGGTGACAACCTGCGATAGGCGCAACATCAGGACCAATATTATAGTCCTATCAGAAGAGCAACTGCTCCATTTTGATTGCAATTCCTCCTCTTCTGATTGCATATATTTGTGAAATTAAAATATCAGTAAGCTGGCTAATGTCAATGAATTGTCTCAATACTTTCCCCATTTTACCAAAACTTCAGAGGAAAAAAAATTGAGACATCTGGGAGGCGAATTATCGATAAACACACATTTCTGAATGGAAACGGCTTCAGGGCAGATTTATTTTGCGCTAAACCAAAACTTATGCGACAAAGTGTTTTTTTAGGCATGACATCATCACGGACACCATTTTTTATCGATAAAAGGCCATTTGAATGGAAACAAGCAGAAGACGGCAAATTTAAAAAAAAGATTTTTTACGCATTTTCACTTTGTCGATTACAAAATAGGGTGAAAAGTGGATGGAAACTAGGCTACTGTTGATTCTCCTGTACAAGAATACAAGACCCACACTGATTGTCATGCCAATTGCAAAGTTTGGACGCTGCGCAAGAATAAGGCCGAAATATACTCTACAAGCATGTGAACACAAAGGTTTCTAGCAAAACAAAAACATATTTTTGTGTGTCACTGCGTTACAAAATTTGTCCAAACGTAAATTCATATTTAGGTAGGTTAAAAGTAGTTATAGGCCGTTCAGCAAGCAACTGTCAGGTATACTTGTAGAGACTGAACGGCAGCCAGAGAAAATAACAGTTTTGAGATTTTAAAGCTGCACTATGTAAGATTGTTTGGTTAAAAATGAACGAATTGCCATTATTGATTGAGTACTTCAAACGTCACTTTGGTAAGCCTGTAAAAATTATTTGTATTTTGAGCTGTCGGGTTCGATTTGGCGCAGCATCACTGGCTTATGACGTACATCCTTGCGTCATTACATCATGTCCGTAAACACAGTAAAGAAGAACTGACGTGTTCTGGCTGAAGAAACTACAGTTCAGTTCAGTCACACAGTTCAGGACAGAATCACTGCAGTCTGGATGGACGTTTATATGTTATCCGTTTGGCGAAGTTGTTTACCTGCTTTAATGTTTGGATATGTTTCTGGTAGGGTTGCTGAAGCTAATATTGCTTGTCATGCATTTATGAATCAAACATAACTCGTGTACTAACCGATCGTGATGTATCTACATTGTCCGGTGAAGTTACCGTGACATGTTTATTAATATTTCTGACTTCTGAAATCGATTTCTTGTAATTGTTATATTGCATATTTAAGCGTATTATTTTCATGTTTATTAAAGTATATTTTATCCCCATCATTACTGAATCATCATTCTATGTTTTTAGTTTATGGTGTTATTGTGTGCATTCATAGATGTACTATTGTAGTATTACGGTTCACTTGCATTATCAACTGAGGCTGTACAATATAATATAACAATAATAAATTCTTCCATTGAACTTGTATCAGCCATATCACGAGAATCACCTCTTAAATTGATAAGTGTAGTACAATATAAACATTAATAGTAGATAAATCATATTAAAATATACTGTTAACTGGTAGTGACGGCGATTGAGTCCCCTGTTCTTTATGCAAAAGCGCTTTGAGTGTAGTGTCAGAAAAGTTGAAATTCATTCAAAATATGTGAATACGACATAACAATGTCAACATGAAAATAGCGCATTATGAGTCTGATCACACACAGGTGATGTCCAGGTAAGCTCAAATCATGAGATTCATCCGCCAAAAATCAGAGCCGAAGCACGAATCACGTAAAGTGTTCTTCCGCAAATTGCTTGCAATTTTATGTTTCAACCACAGATGTCGCTAGAGAGCACAAAGTTACGTAGTGCAGCTTAAAGTTCAGCATTAAATCTATTTTACTGTATGTCTGTATTTATAGTTTCAAATAATGCAGTGGCAATGTACACTTAAGTTTCTCTTACCAGTAAAGATTTATATGAATTGAACCTGCCCATTTGATTAAAAAAAGTCCACTGGAAAATGCCAGAAGATTTTGCTTAAATAATAATTACAACATTTTCATTGATTTTATGGCATGTATACATATACTTATATCAAAGATTAATACCTGTAAAAATGTGTCAAATAAAAATAAATAAAAAACAAACAAACAAACAAAAAGTACATCTTTAAATAATTTTAAAAAATGATGACTAACCAAATTCTTGCAAGATCTTTGAGACAAATTATAAAGTAAATATATTTATGATTTTTTTCTATTTTTTGTAATGTATCGTGTAACAAAATGTAATTGGGATTCATCACGATTAATCACAGAAATATGCGATTAATTCGTAAAAAAAAAAAAATAGCTATTCACAGCCCTAGTTTTTATTAAATATTGTCTAGATATCGGCATTGGCCATTAAAAACCAATCACTTGTTAAAAGTATTACATGAACTGTTAACACAGAATTAATGAATGTGTAGGACCAGTGGATTATAATTTTAATTTGTTAATAGCAGACCAATTCAGCATTGTGTATGGCAGGCAAGACTGATTTCAATAGAAAGCACCACAACAGAATACTCAGAATATAGTGTTGTGAAAAAGTATTTGCCCCCTTCCTGATTTCTTCTATTTTTGTGCATTTTTCATACTAAATTGTTTAGATCTTAAAATGATATATATATATATATATATATATATATATATATATATATATATATATATATATATATTATTGAAGCAAAAAAGTTATCCAACACCTATATTATCCATGTGAAAAACTAACTGCCCCCTTAAACTTGATAGCTGATGCTTCCGATAACTGCAGATCAGTCTTTCACAACGCTGTGGGGGAATTCTGTCCCACTCTTCTTTGCAGAACTGCTTTAGTTCAGCCACATTGGAAGGTTTTCCAGCATGAACTGCCAGTTTAAGGTCCTGCCACAGCATCTCAATCAGATTCAAGTCTGGACTTTGACTAGGCCACTCCAAAACTTTAATTTAGCTTCTTTTGAGGCATTCAGAGGTGGACTTACTCCTATGCTTTGGATCATTTTCTTGCTGCATAATCCAGTTGCGCTTGAGCTTCAGCTCATGGACTGATGACCGGACGTTCTCCTTTAGGATTTTCTGGTAGAGAGCAGAATTCATGTTTCCCTCAATTATTGCAAGTTGCCCTGAAGCAGCAAATCATCCCCACACCACCACCCTACCACCACCATGCTTGACCTTATGTATGATGTTCTTTTTGTGGAATTCTGTGTTTGATTTACACCAGATGTAACGGGACCCGTCTTCCAAACAGTTCGACTCATCAGTCCACAGAACATTCTCCCAAAAGCTTTGAGGATCATCAAGGTGTGTTTTGGCCAAATTCAGACGAGCCTTAATGTTCTTCTGTGTTAGCAGTGGTGTTCACCTCGCCACTCATCCATGGATGGCATTTTTGTCCAGTGTCTTTCTGAAAGTGGAGATATGAACAGTGACATTTATTGATGCGAGAGAGGCCTGCAGTTCCTCGGATGTTGTCCTTGGCTTTTCTGTGACTTCCTGGATGAGCCGTCGCTGTGCTCATGGAGGAATTCTGGAAGGTCGGCCACTTCTGGGAAGGTTCACTACTGTGCCAACTTTTCTCCATTTGGAGATAATGGCTCTCACTGCGGTTCTTTGGAGTACCAGAACCTTTGAAATAGCTTTGTAACCCTTCCCAGACTGATGTATTTCAATCACCATTTTCCTCATTATCTCTGGAACTTCTTTCGACTTTGGCATAGTGTGCTACTGGGTGAGACCTTTTAGCCAACTTCATGCTGCTGTAAAAGTTCTATTTAGGTGTTGATTTGATTGAACAGGGCTGGCAGTAATCAGGCCTGGGTGTGTCTAGTCCAGCTGAACCCCATTATGAATGCAGTTTCATAGATTTGGGGATTTAGTTACTAAGGGGGCAAATACTTTTTTCACACAGGCCCAGATGGTATTGGATAACTTTTTTGCTTCAATAAATTACATTATCATTTAAAAACTGTATTTTGTGTTTTCTTAGATTGCCTTTGTTTTATGTCAGATTTTGTTTGAATTTTTGAAACAATTTAGTGTAAGATATATACAAAAACAGAAGAAATCAGGATGGGGCAAATACTTTTTCACAGCACTGTATATTACGGGACAAAAACAACCATAACAATATTTTAAACACTCCACTGAATATTATTTTGTCAATATGTAATTTGTTACAGCAACCACAAGCACATTATCATTTCCCTGTTTGAGTATAACTGGAACAAATAAAGACTTTAATAACATGCTTAGGTCTACTTTTAATGCTCCTTATTAGGAAAAGAAGTCTGTAGGCGAATCACAACACGAAACAACATACAGCTATCATTTCAGCCCCTAATCACAAAAGTACCTAAAAATGAAGCATTGTGCATTGCGGCTATGTTTGCACTAAATGCAATGCAAAACGTAAAAATTACTTTGTTAATAGATGTTTTTTTTTGTTTGTTTGTTTTTTTTTTACACACAATGAATATAAAAATCTCTAATTTGCATTGCCTTTATCATTTTCACTGTATTTTTCACAATGCACAGATGCTGTACCCCATCATGAATTACAAAAATGGCTGCGTTCTTTTCTTTTTTTTTTTTTCACTTTTTCATCTCGACACATCACTTATCAATGTGCCAACAGTGAAAACTTTTCTAGGAAGTTTTCCGCACACATACTAGTATGCCGTTGTTTGTTTTCATCTGTATGAACTCTTTTCTAACCTACATACATGTTTGAATCCTCGAATAACCCACAGACATTTGTTGATACAGTGATGCATTCAAAATAATGACACATTCTGACTTAAACTGGATCATTAGGGCAAAATGTGCACAAAAATAAACTCCACAACATCGTGCAATAACAACACATTGATTTATGCAAGTAGGACAGCGTGTAAATGCAAGTCATTAGGCCATTAATGTCAGACTCATTGCATTCTTATGTCACTCTGCTCACAGGTGAAGTTCTTTGCTTAACACTCCTCACATTATTACTTTAACAAATGCAGTTTGATGCTAGATAAATAAATGCATTGCAAAGGTTTCAAATGTTTGTGTTTAGATATTGAATTTCTACGTCTCTGTGGTGTCGCAGTAATTTGATTTACAATCATCTGTGACAGGCTGGTGAGCTTAGGTGGAGCTACACTGAACTAACAAAGAACAGCAAGAAAAGTGACAGACATTAAAAAAAAAAAAAAAAACTAGCTCTATTAATACAAACTGGGATGTGCTAAAGTGACTGAATGACAATTCAATCATTTGCTCCAGGTCTTCATCAAAATTATGCTGTTTATATATTGCAAATGTATCAGATGTTTCAAGTTAAACTACATGCACTGAAATAATTACACTTAATTGAAAGATCTGATTTATGTGCATCCTGCAAACAATGCAATCACAGGTGATGTGATGTGCAGAATGAAAAAATAATTAAAAGCTATTATAGGGATAGCAAACTCGTACTATTTCAGCAGTACATACTACTACTATGCATGCATTCTGTGCATACGATTTTTATATCAGTAATATCAGCTGTGAAAATGTTTTCCTTGACCTATTTGATCAGACTGGTTATGAATGTTTTAACCAAAACGGAATAAAACAAATAAATTAAAAAAAAAGTTTTAATATCTGAGAAAACTGGACTGCATTCACATTCAGCTAAACGAGGTAATGTGACAACAATGTTTCATACTACTGTTTGAAACATGTTTAGTTGCATAATAAACACTGTTTCACATACTATTTTCAAACAATAGTTGGCAGTATACAGTGTCTGTGCATAATATGCAATATTTTAAATAATATCAGTAATTTCAGTCATTTGTGTAATTGCATACACAAACCTGATATGAGCCATCATCAGCCAGGTGGCTATAACTGTTCTGAAGATGAAGAGGTAATTCCCACATAAATGCCAAACTGATTGCAATAGTGTGCTTTTGCGACAACATCTGAGACATTTTGTGATGTTGATTCACCAATAGAACTGGTCTAATCTGTTATCACACATGGATAGCATTTGTAATGCCAAAATTGCCTAGGGATGCACAGCTAAAAAAAAATTCTGAACTCTCAGTATCAGCATAAAAGTAATCCATATGACTCCAGTGATTAAATTCATATCTTCAGAAGTGATATGATAGGTGTGGGTGAGAAACAGATCAATATTTAAGTGCTTATTTACTATAGATTCTCCTCACTGCCCAGTTGGTGGCCACCATTCACTTGCATTATATGGACCTACAGAGCTGAGATATTCTTTAAAAAATCTTAATTTGTGTTCTGCAGAAGAAAGAAAGTCATACACATCTGGGATGGCATGAGGGGGAGTAAATGATGAGAGAATTTTCATTTTTGGGTGAACTATCCATGGACATTTGTATATATATATATATATAATGGCCATGGATAGTTAATTTCCGTTGTAATTTCTTAATGCTTTTATTTTGAAGGACCACTCAAGGGAAACTCCAGAAATGTGTCTGTAATAGTGGTCGTCCACTTCGAATCGCCTGCTTGATGGTGAAGCGACTGAGACATGTAAACGACCAGTCACGGTTCGTTTTGTTGTTACGTGCCATCATGTTATTACAAAATAGTCCGGTGTGCAACACAGTGTCATTTAAACGGTCCGCATATCAGAGCCACGACAGATGTGTTTGAGCTCATAATGTTAAAGAGCTCATCTGTTTCATTCTCCCTCTCTCTCCTCAACAGTTCCCTGTAACTTTTAACTGCCTTGTCTAATGATAAAAAGGCAAATATAAATAAAACTAATATCATATACCATCTGCAAATATGCACATATCTCGTTTTAACAGATGTAATAAACAAACCTAATAAAACTTGAGCAGATCCAGCATCCTGTGGAATACTCATTTATAAACCCCTAAAGCACATATTCTATCAGCCTCTCCTCAACAGTTCCCTGTAACTTTTCTAATGATAAAAGCCAAATATCAATAAAACTAATATCATATACCATCTGAAAATATGCAGATATCTCATTTAAACAGATGTAATAAACCAACCTCACAAAACTTGAGCAGATCTTCAGCATCCTGTGGGTTGCTCATTTATAAACCCCTAAAGCACATATTCTATCAGTCTCTCCTCAACAGTTCCCTGTAACTTTTAACTTTCTTTTCTAATGATGAAAGGCAAATATCAATAAAACTTCTATTATATACCGTCTGCAAATATGCAGATATCTTGTTTAAACAGATGTCATTCACGAACCTCACGAAAATCCAGTGTTTTCTTCCCATCGAGCACTCATCTAATATCTACCTCTGAAGTGCGTTTTCCATCAGCCAGAATCAAAAACTTCAGGATTAAAAGTTCCTCTGATTCATAAATAATGACGGTCAGTCCGTGACAATCCAAGCAGGTGATCCAGGCCGTTTAAATTGTCAGGAGTTTGCTGCTCGCGCTGGATTCACACGAGCGTGTGAGTGCAACTTCAAAGTAAAAGCGCTTCATGTGTGCTATAAGTAAATGTCTTATTCACTATGCACTGAATGTACAATTGGTTTGATTCTGTATTTTTGTTGAGAAAATGCGATTGCTAACATGGACATGCCATCCATGGTTGCTGGACTGCTGTGTGTACTGTTATTTCCTTCTTCCTAATATATTAATTTCTTCATGTACAAATAAATTACTAAAATTTGATGACTAAACAGAAATCAAAATAAACGACTATCTACCATTTAAAATACAATATTATTTTTTTAGGATAGGGAGGGTAGAGTCACATGGGGTAACCTCCTCATGGTCGTGATTAGTGGTTGCGTGGTAAGTTGTGTGTGGATCGCGGAGAGTAGCATGAGCCTCCACATGCTGTGAGTCTCCGCGGTGTCATGCACAATGAGCCACGTGATAAGATGCGCAGATTGATGGTCTCAGAAGTGGACGCTACTGAGACTTGTCCTCCACCACCCGGATTGAGGTGAGTAACCGCGCCACCACAAGGACCTACTAAGTAGCGGGAATTGGGCATTCCAAATTGGGAGGAAAGGGAATAAAATTAAAAATTAAAAAGAAATGCAAAATAGTCTTTTATTTCCAAGAAAACTAAATGGCATTCATATGCATCGTATTATCATGTGACAGCAACATTTAATACTATTGTTTGAAATGTTTATCACTGCATAATGTGCACTGCTTCACTTACTAGTTTTAAAAACTAGTAGGCAGTTCATAGTGTACACGCCACAGTATTCAGTAAATAGTAAGCTAGTATTCCATTCCAAACATAGCCATAGATTACTATGTTGCATATACGATGGATTGCTAAAGCTGATCTTTACATAACAACAGAATAAAGCGAGCTAGAAGTATCTCCTTTAAAGCAGGACCTAAAATTCTTGTTTTTGGCAAACATGCCTGACCCAAATTTTCTGCCCCCTTCCTCCTCTGTAAGATGCTTTTGCAAGCCTCGTGCCCTGAGGGTGACATAGTATCCTTTAAGTAAGGGGGGTACGCCTGCCAGTGCCTTTCCATATAGCAAGCTTAATGAAAGATCAACCCCGTGAAAAGCGTTGCCAATATAAGTCTGTCTTGTAGCAATAATTAGTGAGCGATCCACACTCAAACAAACCGGTTTGCTGAGTTAATACCAAAGGCAGATTATACTGTAGACTGTGCCAAAGTGTGCCCTGGCATGTAGCTGGCAGTGCTCCCCTCCTCCAAAAAAAAAAAAGCCTGACATCACATTAACACACGGTCAAGGAGTTACATCCTTACACTTTCATAATCTGCTTTCCTGCACAATTAGCCTGCCATAATAAGTAGCTGTCAAGACACCAGGGGAGAAAGCGAGATGGGGGGCGGGGGTCTCACCCACGGCCTTACGGGGCATGCTTCTGTTACTCTTGTGAAATGGAGACGCTAAGATTATTTTCCCTTCCAGAATTCCCCAAAGGACCACCACTGGAATTAGGACCCAATGTCTCTCTGAGCCCACTTACATACTGTTATGAGACCAGACTAGAAACATGAGGTACAAATGATGGGGAGAACTGTCGGATGTTTAGTCAAAGAGTCGCACAGGCTCTCAGAATTGAATGGCTTTTAAATTCAATTTCAGTTCCCGAGCCTTTTTTTTTTAATTTTTTTTAATTGAGGCAGCAGAGGATGAAGAGTTGTAATATTAACTTAAGAAAATAAAATTAAAATGGCATGAAATTCAAAGAAATTCAGGTAACATTTTATAATCAGGTTCTATTTGTTATCATTTGTTAAAGCATTAGTTATCACAAACTAGCAATCAACAATAATTTCATATATTTATTAAAAATACTTTTATTCATTGTTAATTCATGTTAGTACATAATGCATTAACTAATGCTGACTTATACAACTCTAAATGTTAAAAAAATAGGCATTGATATTTGTAGAAATTAACATTAACCAAGATTAATAGCTAAATGCTGTACAAGTATGGCTCATTGTTAGTTCATGTTAACTATTGCCTTAATTAATATGAACAAACGAACAGCCTTTTTGTAAAGTGTTGCCGAACTTCATTGTGGCTATAAGTGTAGTTTTTATAAATACATATCATATTTAATTTTTCAATATGATTTACCCCTACACATGCTATCATAGACACAACATGGGTTGTTCAGAAATAGTATATTACACACTCCAAAAAATATGTTAGCCTATTTTTAAAAGTCACACAATGCAATTTGATGTAATTTTGTTATAAAATAAAATATAATGCATAAAAAAAATATTTGTATACATTTATTTGACATTTTACAACAAAATTACATCAAAATTAATTGTGTGATTCTTTTTTAATTTTTTTTTTATGAACAAATTTAAAATCTTTAGTTTATTTATTTTTTTATTTATTTAATTTTGTTAAAGATAACAACTGAATTGAAGATAATTTTGTTATGAAAATGAAAATGTGTAAATCTTAAAATTATTGCATTTATTGAGTGTATTAGTAATGTTTGGCATGTCACCAATTATATATATATATATATATATATATATATATATATATATATATATATATATATATATATATATATATATACATTTTAACTCATTCCTTCCTATTTCATAAATTAACTTTCTAAGAAATGTGTTCTTCCACCATATGCATGTTCATATTTACCCTAAAAATGGAGCCAAACAACGTGAAGCAGATGGAAACCTTAAACAAACCATATAAAATCTGCTGTGACAGCTGTGTTAATTGTTTTGACAGTAACGTTATTTAAAGAAATTATCTGCAGAGAAAACGTATTCTACATATCACGGAATACTTAATCATAATTAGCCAAAAACAATGCAAAACTTGAGTTGGACTAATACAATTCCTCTTACTTTGAACTGCAATTGAGTAAATTCCTCTTCCTGCCATTTAATATCCAGTGGGGTGTGGCCACATCAATTTAAATTCACACTAATGAAGTAAGGATGATGATACTTAAATTCAGAATTTTCCCAACCCCAGGCCCCCATGCAAAAACCCTCGATTATTTCAACCAGACAATAGGCTCGGACATAAATACTTGAGGAAAAAGTCAGAGGACAAGAATGAAGTAGTGACAAGAATGAGACAAATTCAACGGCAAGGTAGAGAGCAGTAAAAAAAAAAAAAAAAAAGAGGGGGGGAAAAAACCCTGATGACACCCAGTTTCATTCTTCCGCTCTTTCCTTTTCTCCGTTCGGCAACTGGCAGCACGGAAAGGCTAAGCTGGGAGCTGTAATGTCATTAAATTGCAAATGCTTTTTTTTTCTTCCTTGCCGACACACACTGTTTACTTATCTGGCAAAAACATATGTTGGAAGGAATCCGTTAAATTCTGCCCATTGCCTTGGGTGAGAGTGCAATAGAAACGGACCCACTGAGCACCTTCAGTTGTCTCCTTTTAGCACTTTGCCTTATCTACAAGGCCGCTTAGCAGAAAACTGGCGAGTTCAATGAAAAATGAAGATACAGAGCGAGATTAGGGCCGAGAACAGTGCGCGAGAGACAGCTCACGGAGAGGGTCATCCCTTCGCAAATGATTTTCAACTCCCCTCCTTTTCCATCTGCATAAATGACTGTTTTTAAGGCATCTCTCGTGCTTGTATATTTTTCCCACTCTGTCACACATTTAATTTCACGCCCCGTGTTCTGAATATGCTTAAATGCATATCTCCGATGCACCTTTAAGCCCACGGAAAGAGGACTTTGGGGGGAGGGCGAGATGGGACGTGCAGTCGAGATGCGCTGAGGATGCTGCGAAGGGGTGGCTCGGCAAAATTAAAGATAAAATGGTGTGATTTGCACTACAAGTCTATTACTTTATGGCATTTACATCAAGTTTACCTCTGCAATTCCAACAGTTTCTCTCTCTCTCTCTCTCTTCTAGACCACCTTCCTGTCTATCAGCAGCTTGTGGGTGTATAAATATGTATAAATCTTTGTTTGGGTGGAAAAATAGAATTCCAGAATTGGAAAGTTTGAAGGGTGCCCTTTACTCACTTCTCTTTAACTTCTCTCACGGGGTGGGTGGGGACGTGCAGAAGCGACAGTGGTGGGCAATGCAAAAAGCTCTGGCATGATCTGCATTCTGGCACCTTAATCTGGCCACAATGCACTGGAAAAAGATTAATATCGCAATTGTTTTTCCTAGACAACAATGGGATTAAATGGAGAGCAAATGGAGTGCTCTGCTGAGGTTTATTCAGAGAAAAAGTCCCCAGTAATTTCACATGTATCTCTTCTAGAGTTTCAGAAGAGATCTCAACAATGTCTCAAACTGTCCTCAAACTGTCCCAAAGTCTGTGATGAAACATCAGAGATCTCAGTATGAACTCAATCATTCTTCATCAAATTCTTCCAAGACCAAATAATTTCAGACCTTTTTCACAGTAGCGTCATCTTTCATTTTTGATGGGAATGACAACAAGGCTGTGAGGGATTGTACTGTTGTTTAAAATGTTTTGTATTGTTCTGCTGACTAAATATTGAAAAAATAAATCTTTCCAAGAAATTTCAGTAGACAAAATATGCCATAAAACATGAGTTGTGGAAAATAAGGTAGGATCTTGGAGCTTTACACAGCTTTTTACACAGCTTTATGCCATCCGTGCCATTGAAGGGATGGTAAGTCCGTCCACTTGTCTTGAAAAACTAGGTTGCACACGGACAGTCTGCGTGGACACTAAGTGGCAAACACTGGAAACATACAGAAAACCGTACTTTGGCCTTTACTGTATATATGTCAATAATTGTCAAAGTCTTTTAGGAGACTGTAACAGATAAATGGACGTGCAAGGAGGAGGTCGGAACTGGCTGAACAGTCAACATAAAGTTTTAATGAGAAACTCAACTTAAAACAAACATAAACAAACATAGACACATATGCAACACGGCCGCATGCGTCTCTCTCTCTCTCGAAGTGGCGCCTCCGGCTTGTCTTTATCTCCCTCCTGGCTGATTAGCCTGATTCATGGCCGGCAGTGCGTCCTCAAGCCCCGGCCCGGCCCTCCTCCTCGTCACACTACTCCATCGCCCGAGTATGCACTCCCCTCCCTTCCTGGAGGGGAGGCGTTGCCCTTCCGGCCGTGCCTGCCAGCAGGTCTTCCCCACATTTCAGGAGCCCTGGGAGAGACGAGGTTATGGAAAGGGGAGGGGGAAAGTGCGAGGTGGAGCGACAGAGAGAGAGAGAGAGGAGAGAGAGAGAATGGCGGATGGAATAGCTCCTCCCCTTCTTCGGCGGACGGCAGCAGTTCCTCCAGTTCTCGCCGGCCTGCAGTGACCCCTCCGTCCCCAGGCAGACAGCCGCGGCTGCTCCTTTGGCGGATGGCAGAACAGTCAACGTAAAGTTTTAATGATAAACTCAACTTAAAACAAACGTAAACAAACACAGATACATATGCAACGCGGCCTGCAGTGACCCCTCCGTCCCCAGGCAGACAGCCGCGGCTGCTCCTTTGGCGGATGGCAGCGGTGAGGACTCCGCGACAGCGCATCCCTCCTCCCTCCCGGGTTTCGGCACCACTTTAACAGATAAACGGACGGGCAAGGAGGAGGCGGGAACCGGCTGAACAGTCAACGTAAAGTTTTAATGATAAACTCAACTTAAAACAAACGTAAACAAACACAGATACATATGCAACGCGGCCACATGCGTCTCTCTCTCACACTGGCGCCTCCGGCTTGTCTTTATCCCCCTCCCGGCTGGTTAGCCCGATTCAGGTGGGTCCTCACGGCCCGGCCAAGCCCTCCTCCTCGTCACAGAGACACATCTGAGACAAAGTGAATACCCTGCTAAAAAGAGCAGAATTTCCATCATGGTTAATGATCTTCTAACTGGTAAACCAGCATAAACCTGCATACTGTGTAGCTGGTGAAGCTAGTCGAAAAGGGCATAGTCTTTCTGATGAAGCTGCTTGACCAAGGAACTCTTGCTGGTTAAGCTAGTTAACAAGCCTGATGGGGACACCAGCATCCAAAACACAATATATGCTGGTGACCAGCAATTCTTGTCTTTTCCCATTCATTTTTTCTATAGGGATTTAATACAATTCTTCAAACTTTGATTTGAAGCAAAAAAGTGTTTGAAAATCTGCAAAAAAGACAAGACTATGTTTTAATAAGGGAATGTACTACAATCCCATAAAAAACTATTAATTTAAAGTTGGTTATGTTTTTATTACAGAGCGCAACATCTGATTCCGGAAGTAAAAATCCCATTCAGTTTTTCCATAGACTAACTGATTTTCAATGATAATTTATAAATATTCCAAGACAGACCTACCTTGAGCTCTGAGGTTGTTAATCGATGGTATGTGTTTCTGCTGAAGCTGTCCGTTTGTGCTATTTCAACTTCGTTGTTTAAATACAGTGTTTGGTAGCAGAATTCGTAGCAAACAACTACATTACCCATGTTACAGCAGAGAACGCTTTACCAATCAGAGAACCACGGCCAACAAAGCCCGCAAAATTTGCCTCAGAGCGACCGCCCACTTCCATGACACACTGTGAGTGACGTAATCGAGTCGGTCTCCCTTCACCCTTAAACTACTTATCCTGGGGCCTGGGAAGCTCAGCGAGTATTGACGCTGACTACCACCCCTGGAGTCGCGAGTTCGAATCCAAGGCGTGCTGAGTGACTCCAGCCGGGTCTCCTCAGCAACCAAATTGGCCTGGTTGCTAGGGAGGGTAGAGTCACATGGGGTAACCTCCTCATGGTCGCGATTAGGGGTTCTCGCTCTCAATGGGGCGTGTGGTAAGTTATGTGTGGATCGCGGAGAGTAGCATGAGCGTACATATTGGAATATTTTGCAATAAATGTAAAATATATTGCTTCTATACTTATAATAAACAACCTAAAATCAAGAATTTGATTTATTCCCATCGTTTTTTTTTATTCAATAACATAATTCGCAATGTTTTATGGGATTGTAGATTGTACCGTCGACAAAGACGGTAAGTACACAGTTTTGTATCTTTGTTTTGTTATTTTTTGGTCTGATTTTCAAATACTTTATTGCCTCAAAACAAAGTTTGTGATGTTGTGATTCACCTCAGAGCTGGTTGGTTTGGTACATGGCTTATAATGCAAAATGCAAAAAATGAATGGGAAGAATACTTCCGGATCCCAGAGGAGCTGAATAAGTGGGCGGGTCACTGTTGCACTCTATATACAGTTGTGCTCAAAATTTTGCATACCCTTGGAGAATTGGTAATATATGTACGATTTTTAAAGAAAACATGAGTGAGCAGGCAAAACACATTTATTTTATTTCTTATGGGATTCATATTCAACTGTAGGTTATAACAGAATGGCACAATCATAAAACAAAACATGGCAACAATGAAAAAAATTAATAAAATGAAATGACCCCTGTTCAAAAGTCTGCATACCCTTAGTTCTTAATACTGTGTATTGCCCCCTTTAGCATCAATGACAGCATGCAGTCTTTTGTAATAGTTGTCTATGAGGCCCCAAATTCTTGCAGGTGGTATAGCTGCCCATTCGTCTTGGCAAAATGCCTCCAGGTCAGGCAAAGTCTTTGGTCGTCTTGCATGAACCGCACGTTTGAGATCTCCCCAGAGTGACTCGATAATATTAAGGTCAGGAGACTGTGATGGCCACTCCAGAACCTTCACCTTTTTCTGCTGTAACCACTGGAGGGTCAACTTGGCCTTGTGCTTAGGGTCATTGTCATGCTGGAAAGTCCAAGAGCGTCCCATGCGCAGCTTTTGTGCAGAAGAATGCAAATTGTCTGCCAGTATTTTCTGATAACATGCTGCATTCATCTTGCCATCAATTTTCACAAGATTCCCCGTGCCTTTAGAGTTCACACACCCCCAAAACATCAGTGAGCCACCACCATGCTTCACAGTGGGGATGGTATTGTTTTCACTATAGGCCTTGTTGACCCCTCTCCAAACATAGCGCTTATGGTTGTGACCATAAAGCTCTATTTTGGTCTCGTCACTCCAAATGACAGTGTGCCAGAAGCTGTGAGACATGTCAAGGTGTTGTCGGGCATATTGTAACCGGGCTTTTTTGTGGCATTGGCGCAGTAAAGGTTTCTTTCTGGTAACTTGATCATGCAGCTCAGTATTGTCGTATTGTGCTCCTTGAAACAACCACACTGCCTTTTTCCAGAGCAGCCTGTATTTCTCCTGAGGTTACCTGTGGGTTTTTCTTTGTATCCTGAACAATCCTTCTGGCAGTTGTGGCTGAAATCTTTCTTGGTCTACCTGACCTTGGCTTGGTATCAAGAGATCCCCGAATTTTCCACTTCTTAATAAGTGATTGAACAGTACTGACTGGCATTTTCAAGGCTTTGGATATCTTTTTATATCCTTTTCCATCTTTATAAAGTTCCATTACCTTGTTACGCAGGTCTTTTGACAGTTCTTTTCTGCTCCCCATGGCTCAGTATCTAGCCTGCTCAGTGCATCCACGTGAGAGCTAACAAACTCATTGACTATTTATACACAGACACTAATTGCAATTTAAAAAGCCACAGGTGTGGGAAATTAACCTTTAATTGCCATTTAAACTTGTGTGTGTCACCTTGTGTGTCTGTAACAAGGCCAAACATTCAAGGGTATGTAAACATTTGATCAGGGCCATTTGGGTGATTTCTGTTATCATTTTGATTTAAAAAGGAGCCAAACAACTCTGTGATGATAAATGGCTTCATATGATCACTATCCTTTTTTTTTTTTGTGGGAAAATATTGAGATATATGCAAATATATAAATAGTTTGAGAGAGTAGGGAGAGCGACTCAATTGCATCCTACGCAGTGCATCATGGGAGTGGGCGATCACTGCAGAGCTCTTTTGATGCACTTTGTTCGCCGCAATTCTCTGATTAATGGATCTTTTTTTCTGCAGGATTCTTAGAAAGTGCAGTTCTTTAGCAGGATTTCCCCTATTAAACACAATTTTTATTTTTATTTTTTAAATGAGCTGAAATAACATGGACTGATGGCTTCAATAGAAGCATTTACAATTGACTGAGTTCACGGTAGGTCTGTTTTTAAAGGTTTATAAATTATCGTTAAAAATCAATTCGCATATGGAGAAAATGAATGGGATTTTTACATCTGGAATCAGACTGATGCAATCTATTGGATGTTGATCGAACACACACTTCAAAGGGATTGTTGAACATGATGTGACATGTCGTCTAAACTCAAAGTTCTGCTAACTTTTTAAAGTTTGAAATCTTTTAAGGGTTGACGTATGAGCAAGCTTGTGTTTTGAAGTACTGTAGGTCTGTCTCTGTTTTCTGAGGCAGAGAAGCAAGTGGATTGATCTAGGACAGAGCGGATGAGAGCTTGGGCTATTCAGAGCACGGCCGCATCTTATTGTCTGGCCTGTTCCACGTTTGAATACTCTCTCTCATGCGTCCAAACAGATGAGAAGGGCTTAGGAGCCACACAGCTTTCTCTCCACTCCTTTTTTATTTGCAATTAAATGCATTTCAAATGGAACAACTCTACAGAAAGCAATTTCGATAAGCGAGGAAAAAGCCATTGCTTTTCAAACCTCTATTGTTGGAATTTTTGCATTTGCGCAGCATTCTGTTATGTGAAATTGCACAATCGAAAACATATCTCAACAGTCGATGGGCCTCAAACGTTTAATAGTCCCATATTGAAAATTAAATTGCATCTTAGAAATCATTTAAGTCCTTTCTTGTTTTATTCTTTGCAGCTTGCCTTTTATGCTCCTTTTTAGCACTTTTCTGCTTGTGCTTTTGACCAGTAACAAAGCTCCTAATTGTATTTTGCTAAAAACTGAAACCTTAGATTTGTGCTTTTTAACCCCTACTTGACATGATCGTATTTATCGAAGCATGCTATGAAAAGATGGGGATATTCAAATTAGTGTCATTCGGTCATGTCTAGCACAACACACTCCTCATGCATTGTAGTATGTTTTGTGTGCAAAGCATGCACTACCACGTACAATCTCCGCCCCGACTGGTGCATCTTTGAAGGATTTCTGAAGCACTGTAAATAGCTCCAAAACCTCTCTTACAAGGTTTACCCCTGGAGCACTTTGTAACTTATCGCCCTTGCCTTGTGCCTCCTCTATGGCTCACATTATGCTAAAATGTAAATCGCTAAGCTGCCAGAGATGTGGGTGTCACCATGGAGCACAGGCAAGCAAATATTGCGTGGATTTTATTTGGAGCTGTCGAAAAAGCTTCCATTAAGCTACACAGTCAGTAGTCGGCCCCCCTTCAATGTCCAAGAAATGTGATTTTAGTGGTGCTGCTGATTTTGCATTTAGTTTTCAATGCTGAATAAATGTACAGCCAGACAATATATTCTTAAATTCTGTGAGCGGTGTGTCGAAGCCCAAACATCTTACATGCTACATTTTAAGAACATGTTTTCATTCAAGAGAAATTTAAGCAGCACATGTCTTTTGTATTCATTCAACCCATAAATAAGCAAACCATGTTTATTATTAAGAGACCGGTGTAATTGTTAATTAACTTAAACATTTTTAGAAATCAATTATTTGATTAAGCATATAAAATCCTAAAAAAAAAAAAAAAAAAATCAAGACTAATTTGTTTTAATATATATATATTTTTTATTTTCGGGGCAAGTTGTCACACTTTTTGCTAAGCTAATATTTCTCAGGGTATTTTTTAAGTCTGTGTCTTTGCTACAAACATTTCCAGCATTAATGTCCCCCCCCTCCAAAAAAGCAAAAAGATACAGATCCTTGAACACACATTGACCTTATGTGACAACCTGCCCCAATATCAGGGCATGTTGTCACAATGGAACCTGCCATTAAACCAGTGGCATAGGTTTCATGTCAACATTGGGGAGTGATGGTGGAAACATGTCACCACCATCACCATAAAACAATCTACACCTCTCTTTAAACCTACACCTGCATTTAACTGCCTATAACAGGCTTTTCAGCTAAATTAAAAAAGTAAAACAATTATGAAGCACATTATATGTGTGTGTGTGTGTGTATGTATATATATACACATATTTTATATTTACATCATGATGGCGCCGCGGATGGCCACCTCAATGTGGAGCGCTTCTATTGTTTTGTTGTCTTTGTTTGTTTGTCCTGTGTTTAGTAATCTTTTTCCAGTCAGTTTTACCAGAGACGAACTGCTGAACATTCGACAGCATATACCAGACAATCTTTTCCCGGATTTTGAATATTTGGACGTTTTGTTTGACATTTTAGTCGGAGGCGCGGCTGTGTTGTTTAAACGTGCTATGAGATGCAGGCAAGGGAGACGAGCAGGCACGCTGGTCAAGCTCCGTCAGCAGGGCTTTCGAACAACGCTGCCGAGCATTCATCTTGCGAATCTCCGCTCTCTCCCTAACAAAACGGACGAACTACATCTCCTCACCTGCACAAACCTCTGCTGCCTTGTGCTTCACAGAAACCTGGCTGAGTGACAGGACAGCGCATTACATCTGCTGGGCTTTCAGCTGTTCAGAGCGGATCGCATCGCGGAGTTAACGGGGAAAACGAGAGGCGGTGGAACATGCTTTTACATCAGTGAAAGTTGGTGTACAGATGTAACAACGTTAAAGAGGATGTGCTGTCCTAATTTGGAAGCGCTTTTTATTAACTGTAAGCCTTTCTATTCGCCGCGGGTGTATTCCTCGTTTATTCTGGTGAGTGTGTATATTGCGCCGAACGCGTGTTTGAATGCCACGCTGCAACAGCTGGTTGATCAAATCACAGACATGGAACAACAATACCCGGACTCAGTTATTATTATTCTTGGGGATTTTAACAAAGCAAACCTCACACGTGAACTGCCCAAATACAAACAGCACATTACATGCCCCACCAGAGACAGAAATATACTGGATCACTGTTACAAAACAATAAAGGATGCATGCTCTGTTCCTAGAGCAGCTTTGGGACTATCTGATCACTGTCTGGATCATTTTCTTCCAACTTACAGACAGAAATTAAAATCTGCTAAACCTGTACTAAGGACTGTAAAGAGATGGACCAACGAAGCAGAGCTTGAGCTACAAGCCTGCTTTGACTGCACGGATTGCAGTGTTTTTGAGGCTGCAGCCACAGACCTGGACGAGCTCACAGATACTGTTACATCATATATCAGTTTCTGTGAAGATATGTGCATTCCTACTAGGACTTATTTAACATTTAACAACGACAAACCATGGTTTACAGCGGAACTCAGGCAGTTTCGTCAGGCCAAAGAGGATGCTTACAGAGTTGGGGAAAAAGTCTTGTACAGTCAGGCCAGGAACACACTGAATAAGGGAATCAGAAGATACTCTTAGAAGCTGAAAAACAAGTTTTCAGCTAACGACCCTGCATCAGTGTGGAGTGACATGAAACAGCTTACAAATTACAGGACTCCTGCCCCCAACCCTGTGGTGGACCAACAACTGGCTGATGACCTGAATGTGTTCTACTGTAGATTTGAAAGGCCCAATCTCACACCCCACACCCACTCTGACCTTCACTTCACACAAAAACCAACACCTCCTGCAACCCCCCTCCTCCCCCCTCCTGCTACTCAACCTGCACTTAAGATCTGTGAAGATGATGTGAGCCACGTCTTTCGAAAACAAATGATAAGGAAAGCACAGGGCCCAGTTGGCATTTCACCTGCATGTCTTAGATCCTGTGCTAACCAGCTGGCCCCCATCTTCACACAGATCTTCAATAGATCACTGGAGCAGTGTGAAGTCCCATGCTGCTTCAAATGTTCCACTATCATCCCCATCCTAAAGAAACCAAAAATCACAGGACTTAATGACTACAGACCTGTCGCCCTGACATCTGTGTTCATGAAGTCATTTGAGAGACTGGTGTTGGCCCACCTGAAGGACATTACTGGACCCTTTCTAGATCCCCTTCAATTTGCTTATCGAGCAAACAGGTCTGTGGATGATGTAGTCAACATGGGATTGCATCATATCCTGCAACATCTGGACAGACCAGGGTCATATGCAAGGATCCTTTTTGTGGACTTCAGTTCGGCTTTCAACACCATCATCCTAGCTATTCTCCGGACTAAATTACACCAACTCTCTGTTCCTACATCTATCTGTCAGTGGATTACCAGCTTTCTGACAGACAGGCAGCAGCTTGTGAGACAGGGGAAATTCACTTCCAGCACCTGTACAATCAGCACTGGTGCCCCCCAGGGATATGTGCTCTCCCCACTACTCTTCTCCCTCTACACCAGTGACTGCATCGGCAAGGACCACTCTGTCAAGCTCCTGAAGTTTGCAGAGGACATCACTGTCATCTGCCCGAGATGACGATGCATCTGCATACAGAAGGGAGGTTAAACAGCTGGCTGTCTGGTGCAGTCAAAACATCCTTGAGCTGAACATGCTCAAAACGGTGGAAATGATTGTGGACTTTAGGAGGAACACCCCAACACTGACACCCCTCACCATTCTAAACAGCACTGTGGCAGTAGTGGAGTCAGGTTCCTGGGCACTACCATCTCACAGGACTTGAAGTGGAAGACCCACATTGACTCCATTGCGAAAAAGGCCCAGCAGAGGTTGTACTTCCTTCGCCAGTTCAGGAAGTTCAACCTGCCACAGGCGCTGCTGATACAGTTCTACTCAGCGGTCATTGAGTCTGTCCTCTGCACTTCAATAACTGTCTAGTTTGGTTCAGCTATGAAATCAAATATCAGCAGACTACAAAGGACAGTTCGGACTGCTGAGAGGATTATTGGTTGTATTCTTTGTGTGTGTAAGCATACTGGGCAATAAAGCTCATTCTGATTCTGATTCTGATATATATATACACACACACTGGCACATCTATGGCAAGTGCTACAGGAAGTGTGGGGTGAAATGTCACCTGAGTATCTGGACAAACTGACAGCTGGAATGTCAAGGATCTGCAAAGCCGTCATTGCTGCACATGGAGGATTTTTTGATGAGAACTCTTTGAAGTAGTTTAAGAAGTTCTGAACATTTTTTTTTTTAATTGTAATAGTAATTTTTCACGTTATTAATGTCCTGACTATACATTGTGATCAGTTGAATGCCACTTTGGTGAATAAAAGTACCAATTTCTTTCCATAAGAGCAAAATCTCTACATTATTCCAAACTTTTGGCCACCAGTGTGTGTGTGTGTGTGTGTGTGATGTATATATATATATATATATATATATATATATATATATATATATATATATATATATAATACATAGAAGTATAACTACATGTAAATATAATTACATTAATACCTTCAATGCATTCTAAGTTGAATAAGTCTGTCCAGTGAATAAATATAAAAATACCCTTCCAGTCCAAAGTTTAAACAATGCAGGGTCAGAAATTAAGGGACAAAAATGCCTCTACTAAAAATGCTCCTGGAATGAATTCTGCAGTTTTTTAGTTGTAACATCAGGTATAGTGTCCTAATACATATATATATACACACACCGATCAGCCACAACATTAAAACCACCTGCTTAATATTGTCTAGGTCCCCCTCGTGTGGCCAAAACAGCTCTGATCTGTCAAGGCATGGACTCCACAAGACCTCTGAAGGTGTCCTGTGGTATCTGGCACCAAGACGTTAGCAGCAGATCCTTTAAGTCCTGTAAGTTGGGAAGTGGGGCCTCCATGGATCGGACTTGTTGGTCCAGCATGGGCACAGCAAGCTGTGATGCACTGTGTGTTCTGACACCTTTCTATCATGCCCAGCATTAAGTTTTTCAGCCATCTGTGCTACAGTAGCTCTTCTGTGGGATCGGACCAGATTGGCTAGCCTTCGCTCCCCACGCGCATCAATGAGCCTTGGGCACCCATGAACCTGTCACAGGGTTCACCGGTTGTCCTTCCTTGGACCACTTTTGGCAGGTACTAACCACTGCACACCAGGAACACCCCACAAGACCTGCCGTTTTGGAGATGCTCTGACCCAGTCGTCTAGCCATCCCAATTTGGCCCTTGTCAAAGTCGCTCAGATCCTCATGCTTGCCCATTTTTCCTGCTTCCAACACATGAAATTCAAGAACTGACTGCTCACTTGCTGCCTAATATATCCCACCCCTTGACAGGTGCCATTGTAATGAGATAAATATGTTAAACACGTCACCTGTCAGTGGTTTTAATGTTGTGGCTGATCGGTGTATAGGTATATATTGTTTTAAATAATTTTTTTAATGTCATTATACAAAATAAAATAAATGTAATTGAAATAACTATTATGCAGCCTTGTTTACTAGACACACAAAAACAGTATTATAATATTTTAAAGGTGAAAACAGTTGATTTTCTATTATATTTTGTACTATATTCTTATATATTGTATTATTTATATATTACACTATATTTATCATGCCCTGTGTCAAATGCTAATTAGCAAGTAAAATTCATAGTCTGACATGACAGACAACAAAATGATAAAAAGGAACAGAGGTATGCCACTTCCTAATAGGTTTAACTAACAGAAAATGATCAGATTTGGGCCACTGGGTGTCAAACAGCGATCAAGGACAGTAAATGTGGAACAGAGCTATGCTGCCCTATAGCGTCTTTACGCATGTTGTTAACATACCAATCTACCCCTATATAGTATGTATAGCTTGCACAGTATGGACATTTTCTGTATGGATGGAATACCCGGATGGAAGGCCTATTACATTTTCCAATATGTGCCGTACACAACAAGAAATGCAAAAGAGGAGAATAAACTCCCAAAATGACAAAGTAAATGGCACTTCATCACTGTTAGTTAAAAATGTTCTTGCCGTTTTCAGCTCAGACAAGCCTAAGACAGTTACCTGGTCTCCTAGACTGTCCAAACCAGTTAGGCTGGTTAGTATTGATGGTTTTAGAAGGGTTTTGGGACTTGACTTGTTCTGGCCTGACTTGGAGACCTGCTAAACCAGCTAAGACCAACAAAACCACCTAAGCTTAAACAAGTTTTTCTTATCAGTTTGGACATTTATGTCCTTGACTTACACAACATAAAGCCTTTCCACATTGCTAAATTTGCAGGTAGACTGGCCTTAGAAAGTACAAATTACTGTACTTTCAACCTACAGTCTAGCTTTCAGGTATTAGCTGCGGTGCATCTTACAGCCTCCTCCTTTTGTCTTTTTAATTGAGATGCCCATGAAGAGGCACACACCTCACCACTCTGTGTCGTACCTGGTGAGTCTCTCAGCGTCTTCTTCAGCTCACAATTAGTCATGTTTATCACTGAAAGAGAACAATGAGCATTGCAGATGTATGAAGAGCCCATTAGTTGAACTGTTTGGGATGCAATGGGAAGCGTGTCATAATGCTAGTCAAATGGGCAGAGCAATCCATTATAAAACATTTTACATGTTCTTCTTTTGAAATGAGACTGAAGTGCTCCCAATTACAATCTGAAAAGGCAACCTTCCTCTGAATCGACACATTATGTTCCCTAAAACTTGTGCCGTCCTGAGCTCTCTCTCTAATAGCCATTAGCAGAACCGATGCATTTTGCCATCAACATAATAATACGCCCGTCACGTGTTACACAGAATTAAGCATCACCTTCATCTGGACGTCCCATTGAAGTGCTATTAATCGAGAATTTCTCATTGTCACCACTTCAAAGGATAAACACAGTCCACGGCTCATGAAGCATCACATAAATTTAATTTACAACATTTTTCATGTCTAAAACAATACCATTTTCACAGCGGGTTCAATGAAGTGCACTTTACTGAGTCGGACAACATTATATGTGGACAAAAGGGAGGGGAAAACACCCCTGGCGATTTCTACGCTAGTGCAATTAGACGCTGAAGAATTAACAAAACTTAAATTAGTCCATTTAGGCAGGCTATATGCTAGGCACTCCAAACATACAAATAGATGCAAATAATAAACAAGATTTGATCAAAAATAATGAAAACCCCATTTGTGTGTTTTATCCAAAATACTTTAAAGAAAAAAACCTTAAAGATGCTTTAGTGGAAGGCAGCAGTTTGTGTGGTAAATGAGTAATTCTATCAATGATTTTAAATGTGCTAGCTTTACTCTTAATAGGTCTTTCAGTAATAAGAATTATAAATTTGGTGTCATGCCCGACCAAAACTCAAACCATATGATTTCAACAGAGTTCCCCCTGGCTATGCTCTGACTGTAATACTAGCTCACTACTTACTGAATACTGTGCAGTATACACAGTATATTATTATTATTTTGACATATGCATACAAGGCGATTAGATCAGGCTGTGTACCGAAATTTGTAAAAACCACCAACAAAGTGGTTATAATAAGCTAATTCGCATTTTTGCTAATAACTTACAAACCGTATGGGCTAGAATAAAAATTGTAGTGTCCCCAAATGAACTGATCAAGTGTCTACATTTCAGCAATACATTTTTCTACCACTTTAATTTTATCAACTCGTCCTATGTCTGATTCACATGAAACTTGGTATGCATCATCTAGAGATGCTGTAGACAAGAAGTTATCGATTTTTTTGTTAATTTCTTTTATTAATACAACCCAGGGGTTTTCAAAGTCTTGAACAGTAAGCCCCTCTTCTGAGAAAATTTACAAGACCACACCCCACTTGAACCACCATTGTAAGCTGTGTGGCTTTATATTAGATTTGCGAATGCATAGGACACGTTTTGAGCACGCGCACACACTCCATGAGCGAGAGCAGGGAGATTTCAAAAAGCAGGATAGTTTATGGGGAGGCACGCCTCCCAGTTTGAAAACCGTGGATATAAACATTATAAGATATGAGCAAATACATTTTAGGGTGTGGCCAATAATGACTATTTGGTCTGTATCTTGTAAGCACAACATTCAAACTTAACAAAACTAGGTGCACATGGACAACACAACACTCTGAAAGCACATGGCAGTTTCACTTATTTACGATTCTAGGTGGCGCTATAACTTAAGAAAATCTTATTGTGCAACTGTGATCAAAGAAGTTGAAGTTTGACACCAAAACAAGTGTATCCACAAGGTATTTTCTTTCAAATTTGGCTATTTTGGTCATGTACTCTTCATACGAGCTTGGCGCCCGATAATCGCCACTTAATGCTATTTTTAAACTCAGCAAAAAAAGAAATGTCCTCTCACTTTCAACTGCTTTTATTTTCAGCAAACTTAACGTGTAAATATTTGTATGAACATAAAAATAACTAAGACATAAACTGAACAAGTTTCACAGACATGTGACTAACAGAAATGGAATAATGTGTCCCTGAACAAATGGGGGGTCAAAATCAAACAGTCAGTATCTGGTGTGGCCACCAGCTGCATTAAGTACTGCAGTGCATCTCCTCCTCATGGACTGCACCAGATTTGCCAGTTCTTGCTGTGAGATGTTACCCCACTCTTCCACCAAGGCACTTGCAAGTTCACAGACATTTCTGGGGGGAATGGCCCTAGCCCTCACCCTCCGATCCAACAGGTCCCAGACGTGCTCAATGGGATTGAGATCCGGGCTCTTCGCTGGCCATGGCAGAACACTGACATTCCTGTCTTGCAGGAAATCACGCACAGAACGAGCAGTATGGCTGGTGGCATTGTCATGCTGGAGGGTCATGTCAGGATGAGCCTGCAGGAATGGTACCACATGAGGGAGGAGGATGTCTTCCCTGTAACGCATAGCGTTGAGATTGCCTGCAATGACAACAAGCTCAGTCCGATGATGCTGTGACACACCGCCCCAGACCATGACGGACCCTCCACCTCCAAATCGATCCCGATCCAGAGTACAGGCCTCGGTGTACCGCTTATTCCTTCGACGATAAACGCAAGTCCGACCATCACCCCTGGTGAGACAAAACCGCGACTCGTCAGTGAAGAGCACTTTTTGCCAGTCCTGTCTGGTCCAGCAAAGGTGGGTTTGTGCCCATAGGTGACGTTGTTGCCGGTGATGTCTGGTAAGGACCTGCCTTACAACAGGCCTACAAGCCCTCAGTCCAGCCTCTCTCAGACTATTGTGGACAGTCTGAGCACTGATGGAGGGATTGTGCATTCCTGTTGTAACTCCGGCAGTTGTTGTTGCCATCCTTTACCTGTCCCACAGGTATTCGGATGTACCAATCCTGTGCAGGTGTTGTTACACGTGGTCTGCCACTGTGAGGACGATCAGCTGTCCTTCCTGTCTCCCTGTAGTGCTGTCTTAAGCGTCTCACAGTACGGACATTGTAATTTATTGCCCTGGCCACATCTGCAGTCCTCATGCCTCCATGCAGCATGCCTAAGGCACATTCACGGAGTTGAGCAGGGACCCTGGGCATCTTTCTTTTGGGGTTTTTTAGAGTCAGTAGAAAGGTCTCTTTAGTGTCCTAAGTTTTTATAACTGTGATCTGGTCAAATAATGAGTCAAAAAGATATTAAAAATAAAATTTTAACATCAAAATTTTAGCAATATATTCTATACGTTTCAGTATGGTAAAAAAAAAAATAATAATAATAATAATAATAATATATATATACATATATATATATATATATATATATATATATATATATATATATATATATATATATGTGTGTTTACTGTATAAAATTATTTAATTTTCACTAATGACAGAAGATTATGCTCTCTGGAATACTAGATTCTGATTGGTCAATGCCGCCATCCAGTGGTCAGATATTGCTCTGTAACAACCGCACATCCGGGGAATAAGATGTGTCAAACCGCTTATCTGGGTTCTGTGAGCCATCTCTCTTGTTTCTCGGCTCACTATGCGATCTTGTCATGTGTATTTTGTTGATTTATGTTTTTCATGTCTTTTATTTTGAAAAATGTATTTCTAGTTCCTGTTTCATGTCATGTGTTCCTTAGTCATGTGATTCCTGTTTTCCCTCCATGTTCATGTGTCTTGTTTTCATTGATTCATTGTTTGATTATCTTGTTTAGAGTTCTGTTTGTTCATTGGTTTATGTTCTCCCATGTCTAGTATTTAAGCCCTCATTTTGTCCATTGTCCCTTGTCAGGTATTGTGTTTGGTAACGTTGTTCATGTCTAGTCAAGTTTATGTCTAGTCTAGTCTAGTCTAGTCAAGTTCATGTTTATGTTTCATGCTTGTAATTAGGATTTTGTGGATATCACTTTTGTTAATAAATTGCACTTGGGATCTTCAATTCATCATCTTCGTCATTGCCAGCAGCCACTCGTTACAGATCTCTACGAGTAAGCTAATACAATAAGTTAAACTCAAATCAATGTTTCATGTGCATTTATTTATTTGACAAGTAGTCTTGCAATAGGCTGAATAATGAGGAGTCAGACAATCATTTTCACAGTGTAAACACCAACAGAACTCTGACGCAAACCGGAGGTTGATTCCAGCTGTTCAGCTATTTATTTCTTCTCAAATTACATAATTTCAACGCAAATCGCCCTGATCCTGATCACCCTGTCGGGTTTATTGTGCGATAACAACCGGCTGACTGTACATTATCCCTTACATAATATAACTTCAAGACAGCTTTACCATAAACATACTTTCGCTGGAAAACTTTTGCTACAATTTTCAACCCATTCTTACTGATGCTATAAAGGAATAGTTCACCCAAAAATTTAAATGATCTCATAATTTAGTCACCCTCATGCCATTGCAGATGTGTATGACTTTCTTTCTTCTGCAGAACACAAACGAAGATTTTTAGAAGAATATCTCAGCTCTGTAGGTCCATACAATGCAAGTGAATGGTGACCAGAACTTTGAATCTCAAAAAGGGGCATGAACGCAGCATAAAAGTAATCTATTCGATTCCAGTGGTTAAATCCATGTCTTCAGAACTGATATGATAGGTGTGGGTGAGAAGTCCTTTTTTTTTTTTTTTTTACTGAAAATCTACACTTTCACTTCCACATTCAGCCACCTACTGATCTGAGCTTGTCAAATGTGGAGATTTATAGTAAAAAGGTACTCAAATATAGATTTGTTTCTCACCCACACCTATCATATCGTGATGAATCATATCGCTATATCATATTATTTTCGGTGAACTATCCCTTTAAGACGATCACGCCATTCTTGCGATTTCCATATAAACCTTGTCTGTTAGCTACTAGGAAGCTAGATAATGTTACCTTGGTGACAATTTTATTCGCAACAACAGTGGTGAACCACTAGAACACCAAATGTGTGTGTTTGAAAACCATAAAAAAACATATATAACAAATGCAAGATCCCGGGGCCTGGGTAGCTCAGCGAGTACTGACGCGGACTACCACCATTGGAGTCATGAGTTCGAATCCAGGGTGTGCTGAGTGACTCCAGTCAGGCTTTCTAAGCAACTAAATTGGCCCGGTTGCTAGGGTGGGTAGAGTCATGTTGGGGTAACCTCCTCGTGGTCGCTATAATGTGATTCTCGCTCTCAGTGGGGCTCTCAGTTGTGCGTGGATGCCGCGGAGAATAGCGTGAAGCCTCCACATGCGCTACGTCTCCGCGGTAACGCGCTCAACAAGCCACGTGATAAGATTCTTGGATTGACTGTCTCAGACACGGAGGCAACTGAGATTCGTCCTCCGCCACCCGGATTGAGGCTAGTCACTACGCCACCACAAGGACTTAGAGCGCATTGGGAATTGGGCATTCCAAATTGGGGAGAAAAGGGGAGAAAAAACAAACAAACGCAAATGCAAATGCAAAAACAAATGCAAGATCGCATTGGCCCAATAAAGCAAATTGCAATTTCATCATCAGGCCCAAAACTCTCTTACACTGGCACCGGGCCAATGGGCCATTCTCATTCTTGAGCCCTGTCATTCAAATCTTTTCAATAATAAAAAAAATACCTTATGTATGAAAAGTTTGTAAAACAGTTTGTGGAGTGATGTGTTCAGGCCATTTGTTGAATCTTTGCCCAATCCTCAACCCAAATCCTAAAATCTTTTAAGATACCATAAAAAATGTTTTACGTGGTCAAAGAAAAAAAGCTAGCTGGTTCTCCTACTTGTTCAACATGACCACACGGGAAGTCAGCACGCTGTTTTTGAGAGTTCCGGTACCCTAGGATCAGCCACATTACGCCGAATCACTGACAAGCCATTCTGCTGAATAGAGTAGAAGAGAGCTACCAAAATTCAATAAAGGTTTTAACACTGTCATATTTCTCTCATAGCTCTCTGGCACCACCATGTGACGTAATTGCTAATGCTTAAATGATGTTGCTCATGTAGTGATTATTTGTAAAATAATACACAGGCTAAAAGCTGAATAGCTCCTAATTGTCATGTGTCTGCTAACTAAGTTATGTCTAAAGAATTTATTACCCCTGCATGATATTACCCCAGTTTTTTCCCTCAGGCTATCCATCTCATGAACAGTTAAATTGCCCCATTGAGCAATAACTATGTGCAATACACAGTTTAGTCTTTTTTATATTTATCCAACACATCCAACCTCTTCTGCCATTTCACTCCTCTGGGGAAAAAACCAAAAGACAAAAAACAAAAAAAAAACATTTGCACAGATAACAGATTTGTATTAGATTGCACTACGTATGTGTATGTGTGTATGTATGTATGTACGTATGTGTATAACTATCTTTTATTTTTTATTATTATCTATGTCTTGCTGCTGTTTTTGCATGGTTGTACACTGGAAGCACCTGTCATCAAGACAAATTCCTTGTGTGTGTAAGCATACTTGGCAATAAAGCTCATTCTGATACTGATTCTGATTCCATTGCAAACTACCATGTGATGCTGTATGAGTATACAGTACATGGTAATAAAACTCACTATTTATGTACTGTATATATTTACAGTTTTTTTTTCAACTGCTTACATTTTCAAAACTTTACACACAAATCCAAGAATTGCACAGACAAAATGCAAAATGCCTTACATCTCTTGCAAAATGAAGCACTGCATTCAAAATATCACAAACACATCTCAAAAGCAAACATCTGTCTTACGTTGCAAACACATTTGCCATAATATTATATTTTTGGATATATCATATACACCCTATTATTCAAAACCCAAAGCTCTTCTTTCATGAGCTCCTATGTACATTTCTGTACAAGACTGAAAGTAATTGGCAGAGAGATGTTGAAAAATTCACGGTAAACACGAAAGCAAGATTGAAACCAAACTATTTATTTTTTCACTATAAGCATTTGTGGTCGTGAATACAGTATTACACAGTACGAAAGAAAAGAAATACATCAACCATGTGTAGTTGGACATGAACCAAACATAATTTTGAAAAAGGTGATTATTCCACAGTGTGTGTGTGTGTGTGTGTGTGTTGGTGGGCGAGATGGTTGGGCATATCTAGGCTCCATCTCTCCTCCGGGCCGGGTCCGGCCACAATACTTCATCCACATCACATGCTATGTTCTCTCTTGCCAGGCACCATGGAAAGAGCCTCCTTGTATGGCATATCCAACCTTGGATGGAGGCAGCGTCAATGTCTCCACATGCCTCCTGCATTGCCTGGAGAAGTGTCATGCTGACATAGGGAAGACGATCATACACTTTCCAGTGCCATGTGGAGAAAAATTCCTCAATAGGGTTTAGAAATGGTGAATATGGAGGCAGGTAGACAACAGAAAAATGGGGATGAGTAACAAACCAGTTTTGGACATGATGGGCGCGATGAAAGCCGACATTATCCCAGATGATGACAAATCTTGCCTGGTCTTCATTCTGCAGACCTTGAACAAGCATATCATGAACAGCATCCAGAAAACGTATGATGTGATCAGTGTTATAGGGGCCAAGTGTGGCATGATGGTGCAGGACACCATTCTGTGTAATTGCAGCGCACATTATACATTATGCCACTGTAAATCGACTCAAATTAGGCTGGACTCTCTGACCGTGGTTGATCACATGATCAATGACAGTAGCCCCAATCTCATCAGAGACCACTCTTCTTGTTCCTGGTCTTTGTCCTCCTCCTCTTCCCCATCTGACTCGTCCTCTTCCTCCCCTTGCTCCCCTTCCAACTCCTCCTCCTCTAATTCGAACTCTGCCCCATCCTCTGGCTCTCCCTCCAACTCCCCTTACTCTGTCTGCATTGTTTGCATCCATTGTTCAAAACCTATAACTTGACCTTTGGCCTATTCTAAAGCCATGATTGGTCGGTGTTAAATAAAGCAATGAGTGTTTGCACATGTGAGGAGTGTTAGTGTGAGGCACTGATGAATTAGTGTGGCATTTTGACTGGTTGTGTTTGCAAAGGAAATCAAAATACTTCCTGTTAGATTTTTGTGTGTTACATAGAGAATTGTGTGTTGTGTTTTGCAAAAAGTGTTTTATGAAATTGAAAACTGAGTTGAAGGCTGAGAATTAGTGCGTGGTTCTGGTGTTTGAGTGTCAGTTTTCAGAAATTGTGTGACAAGAAAGGATTTTGTGTGTAAGCAGTTGAAAAAAACTGTAATACATTTTGACTTCTCATTGAGTTGGAAGCACCACTAGTTACATTAGTTAAGGCTTTGTACAGAGTGTATTGTCACAGGTCATGCAGTGAGGATATATGCAAATTAATGCTCAGATGAGAGAGCTTTCTTGTGGACACATCAAACGTACTTAAACACATGATGGGGCTGTAAAAGTTGGGCTTACGTCATCAATACAGGTTTTACCCTTAGGTTAAAAATGTGTCACATCCCTGACAGAATCCTGTTGTGGTCTTTGTCCTATAGGTTGGTCTGCATGATATTAACCCAAGCAAGCTTTTTAAGATTATTTTATGAGATAAAAAATAGTTTAAAAATGTTAACAAAGTTGTCATAATATTTTGAGAATAAACACAGAATACCCTCATTCATAAGCGTAAAGTTCTGAGCTGCAAAACCTAAAGTCTTAAAGGCTTCAGATTGTTCGGTGACCCAGTAAGTCACAAGAATGACCCCGCCGAGCAGCTGCAAAGATTGTGAGGAATTTCAACATTTCAGTCAGACGACTTTCAGAATGTTTCTCATGATTTCTAAACACATGAAACCACTTTTGTAGAGACATATTAATTGAGCTTTCAAATGAATTTTGATATAAAAAAATTGGTTATTATATATATACATTTGTTAATATTAGTAAATCCATTTGGTATCATGAACTAACAATGAACAATGTTAACAATATTTAATAAAAAACATACATTGATTTTGGTGAATTGTTTACTGTTAGTTCATGATAGTAATGTAAACATTTAACATGTTAGACTAATAAAAAATTATTAGTATATGAATGTATTGTTCATTGTT